>NC_052130.1:4063507-4108114 GCF_012273895.1 Zerene cesonia | reverse complement strand
TTCTGTGGGGGTGTGGTACTTCCCCGGTGCGAGCTGGCCCAATTCGTGCCGAAGCGTGCACGACTCCCACAATAAAAGTAAAGTGTAAAGACGGACCATTCATGTCAATTTTATTCTGACAAAAAATGCCTACTGTCAATGAGCTTCTTGAGGCGATAAGGCCGCGGATTGTACTATATCCTTGGTATATATAATTGTTTCTCTCTTTTCCTTTAATAGGTAAATTGTACAATCACTACGTAGTATAAAACAAAGCCGCTTTCTCTGTCCCTATGTATGCTTAAATCTTAAACTACGCAAAGGATTTTAATGGGTTTTTTTTCATAGTGTTTCAAGAGGAAGGTTTTTATGTATAACATCTATTAAACTGTTGCAAATTTAACGCGTGCGAAGCCTCACGATGTTTTCCTTCACCGTTTTAAGCAGTGGTGAGGTAATGCACATAAAATCTACTTAAAACTCAAATAATCGATGTAGCTCATAAAGGTGCCGAGCTTAAATGGAACTGGACTGGCCATGACAGCAGAATGTCCGAAGAACTGTAGGCAAAGATTACCACTACGTGGATCCCCGACAAGAATTTATCTCAATAGGATGATGTGGATTGAGGGGAGAAAGGCCCGGTTGGGACGGCCATGGCTGATGAAATAAATAAATATCTACTTATAATGCAAAAAAAAAATCTAATCTAAACGATGAGGGGTTTTACATCGAGTTTCCTAAATGTACACATGTATAAAAATAATAATATGTATCCATAACACCTTAATACAGATTTTTATATTACGTGGACCTTTAATTGGCAACCTGACAAATAAAAATTGCCGTCAGTTATAATTATAAATAAATAAGTAATAATATAATATAATAATATAATTATAAATAAGTAATAATTAATTTATCACTAGCGGTCGCCCAACGACCGAATCTCGTGCAACTCGTGCAAGGAGCAATCCGTAAATTACGTGACACGAATATTAAGTTCTTTTGACCCCTTCCTCGTCACACAATGTCACATTTTGTTGATACATACCTACCCACATTAACCTGACGTAATTTATGAATGACCCCTAGCCATAAACCAAAGAGTAAAGTATGTTTTGCATTCCTCTTTATAAACGTATGGAAATTTCATACCCACTCTTCGGATCACGCATATATCGCAACAACATGTACTTAAATAAAAAAGTTTTGTTTCAGGCGTGATCATTACACATATTTGCGTTACAATTATAAATTACTAGCTGCGCCCCGCTGTTACACACGCGTAAGTCTGTATCCCGTAGGAATATTGGGATAAAAAGTTGCCCACATGTTATTCCAGTTGTCCAGCTGTCTACGTACCAAATTTCATGTCAATCGGTTCAGTAGTTTTTGCGTGAAAGAGCAACAAACACACACACACATCCTTACAAACTTTCGCATTTATAATATTAGTAGGATAGGATAGTAATATGAACAGTCAAGCTAAGCTGCATACGGAAAGTTAGTGTTATAACAATGTTTTATATTATAGAACACACATTTCCTTGTAACAATAATTACGCGTAGACTAATAATACCAATTAAATATAAGTGAAGACAAACAAGATTTTACAGAAAAAGCTGAAAAAATGCCTGTCTCTAATTCCCTGAACGTCATAGGCTTCCGTCTGCTTATACCGCTGGAAAATCTGCTCCTGGGTCTTCATATCTTCATATCTTCATCAGACGAATCACTAAATCTATTGATAAGCACTTAAGCAGCAGGAGATACAAGAATCACTCCTGCGGCACTAGTACTTAGGAACCAGATTTAGTTGTTTCTTCTTTTGTTCTTAGGATTTTCTTCACTTGTGGATTTTTTGATATTTAGCTTTCAGTATTCGTATTTTATTTCAATTATATAAAACAAACACATTTACAATTTCCATACATAACTACATATTTTAAATTCGTATAACTTATAATTCCTATGTGCTTAAAAGACAATTAAATTTAGAAAGAGAAACAAGATCTGTGGATGAGCTTTATATATTTTTAATTTTTAAGGGAAAAACGTCGGACTGTCTAATTTTTTCTTTGACTACTCAGGCAAAACCGCGGAAAATAATATCATTCCTACTAGTCCTACTAATATTATAAATGCGAAAGTTTGTAAGGATGTGTGTGTGTTTGTTGCTCTTTCACGCAAAAACCACTAAATCGATTGCAATGAAATTTGAAACATAGATAGCTGAACAACTGGAATAACATACAGGCAACTTTTTATCCCGATACTCCTACGGAATATAGACTTACGCGGGTGAAACCGTTGGGCGCAGCTAGTTTTATTATAATGTATTCAATCATATTTCCTTGTAACGATATTTAAGGCTTGACTGGTGTATACCTAGGTGTATACCTATTGAATGAATGTGGAAACAAACTGGATTTTGCTGTTTTTTTATTTTTATTTATTTATTTGCTTATTGGTAATCCAACAGCTTTACATCTTAACTACATTACAACAATATGTTTAATTTAACAATTAGCCAATAAAGGATTACAACATATTTATCAAGACGAAAAGAGAAGATTATTAACTATACATTTATAAAAAGAAATACTAACAATTACTTCATTTTATTTTGCGAAGCTTATAACATGACTATACCTATAGATATACAAATCTTTATAGTAACTAAAGTACAGAAATATCGACAGAACTTTATACTTAACAATAGTTTAAATAAGGTAATACACGATGAGCGTGGTCACGGGGGGACGCTCGCTGTAAAGTGTTCGAAACGTCGGGGTAATATAATGAATAAATCGCGTTTGAAATCCGTTAAAAAGATTTTTATTTCTAAATGTATATACTTGCGTAAAATCAAACACACGAAAATATACACATACATGATATTCAATGGTTTATGCTACAAATAAGTTGTTGATTGGATTTGATGATGTTATGATTTGAAGTCAGAGTATATTAACTAAAGGATTGTATGTTTCTTTAATGTCTATACAGGACTTAAATAAGCCGTTAATGACCTTCCGCTGACTACACTAAAACATATTTAATTACAATGAATTGTAAAATATGTATTAAGGAATATTTAATTATCGAATGAATATCCGAGGTGAAAATTTCAAAAATTATTTATAGAGTAGTTAAAGGATAAGTTTACATTTCATTCTATACCTTAGACTTTTTTTTGCTCAACTCGGGTCAAACCGAGCGGCGCCACTAGTGTAAAATAAAAACATAGCAGGTACCACTGAATATACAACCACGACGAAATACGAGGAACATCAATTAACTGCGTCTGGATTGACAATTATATCCACATCGTATGCGCCTACGCATTAGGTTGGATTAAATTAGATCCCTCTGTTGTATCGTGCATTTAATATTTTTACTCATCTTTTTAAGTACATAACTTCTAATAAGCAAAAGCAGTGGTGGCTCAGTGGTGAGAACCTCGGACTTCAAAATCGATAAGTCGGGGTTCGAGACTTGGCGAGTGTGCAGGGATAAATTGATTTTTCAATTTATCTGCGTATGTGGATAACATCACCACTGCTTAAAACGGTGAAGGAAAACATTGTGAGGAAACCGGCATGTCCAAGAATCAAAAATTCGGCGACATGTGACATCTGCCAACCCGCACTTGGCCAGCGTGGCGGATTATGGCCTGAACCCTCATAGGTCTGCGTCCCAGCAGTACATATATATGGGCTGATATTGAAACCCTTCTAATAATAAAATACGTACACATAAAATTACTTTATTAATTATTTATTATTATTTGAAACTAGCTTTGCTTCTGGGCTTCGCTCGTGTAGTTAAAGAAAATTTACATGGGAATATTTCACAGTAAACAGCCTATATCGCATTTCGCACTCTAGCCTAACACTCTCTATATCCAGACACAAATATCATATCATAATATCGCTCCGTTGCTACGTGGAAGAAATACAAACAAATACACTTTCGGATTTATAATATTACAAAGAGAATTAAATTAAAATCTCGTACATTATCCGTTTATTTTGTTATTATTCATTTGATATTATATATGGCGCTCAAATACTTTGTATATAAATAAGTTTAAATAATCATAAGTCTAACGTGCCCTAAAGGCGTCTAAAACTAGTAGTTAAATTCGCTCAAATTTTTGCCGACTTTCCAAAAGCGAGGTTCTTTCTTTCTTGTTATGCTTACGTTTATCCTAAAAGATAAATTTCATTTTGATCTCATCATCTGTTAAACCTCATAAATAGATACTAAAAACCAACCAATTAAGCAGCCGAGTGGTGGAGACCTGGTGACCTGTATACACTCCAGGTATACCTATATCAGGAACCAGTTATTCATTCATTAACACTAATTCGAACTCGCGTCACCCGTTTCACGGGTCCGGGGTTCGATGCTACAGACAGACATACGCACACAGACAAACATAAACGTCAAACTTATTATATCTAAATAAAAAAGTTGTAAGAGTCCTCTATTTACGTCGGGGTTAAAAATATTCAGTCTGTAGACAATAATCTACACTAACGGATAAATAACTGAAATAAAAATAAACACCATTAGATCGCAGATAACATTGAATAGATTTATCACCATTCTTTAAACTAAACACAACTTAACTGGAACATTTTTCAATGTTTTTTACTCGCGATTATGATAAAATTAAACATTTCATACTACACATACTAATAATAAAATAAAACCCACCTGAATGTAATTTCTTCCTATAAAATGTAGTGAACTACATACGCGTCATCCCATCGCTATCTTGAGGAACAATTCAAACTTCATTAAATTGCTCAATTGGTAGCATCCGCGGGCAAAGAGCAAGTAACTCGCAGAACTAACAGTATCCGGATTATATACGATTGTTCGAGAGACCGCAAGTGACTGCACTAATTCGATAAATGCTACGAGATTTAAATGGGTTCTGATTGATTGGGATTTGTTATCTATTGTTAAAGCTTTTACACTTTGATTTCTTTTCATGGGACGTGTTGATTTAAACGTTTTTTGGATTTAATCAACTTTTATTTCATTTCAATTTCTACGTTAATTTGTTTAAACGTATTCTGAACGGAACTCACGCTAGAATTAATTTTTTTAAGCCTTTTTCTTATTTACTGTTAATTAAAATTACATTTTAGTTACATAATTTAATTAAACTTATTTCATGGCTTTTTATAATAACACTAATAACACTTGGGGTCTTTCTGGAATTAAAAAAATAATTGATAATATTTTATAATTATCGTTGGTAGAGAGTAAAGGTTATTACAATAAAATTTTGTTATTACTGGTTATTTGATAATATCACCGCCAAATAGTCTGCGATTACTATATCTGTAAAATTTAACCTTAAAATCTCTTAATTCATATTTATAGCCAAACTACGACGATGGAAAAGCATTTGTTTTTTCTGAAGAGTAAATGAGTTTACAATGAACTCTTTTACTTTTATTTGCTTGTGTATTCTATCTTTCTAATTTTTTTGGCTATATTCCGTGTTCAAATGGCTTAATAAAATACCTTTTACCTACATTTATTTATCCTCAAGTTCCATTAATATAAACACAATAATGTATGCAGGCGTAGCAATTTTACTTAATTTCCCCTATTCATATAAAACACGTGTCAGTTCTAATTAATGCGTAGTCTTGATCCTCAGCCATATGTTATGGGATGAATGACCAATGATTCGGGAGCACAAATTCTTTTTAATTGCCTCGCTGTTTGAAATTACTCATCGCGCGAAAAGAGGTCATATTGAATTTTATAGTGTGGTAACACTGACGCGTTGTGGCGGTAAAGTTACGATGTAAAATTAATTTCGTTAAGTGGTTTAATGTGTTGCAGTGTAGATGCTTGGTTACTAATGAAAAAATGTATACCACATTATATTTTTAATAATAAATCTAATTGGGGAGATACTTAGGTATAACTTTATTATTCATGTTCGTTTATTAAACCACTATTGTTTGTTTAGTAGAAGAATATAAAAATCTGAGAAAATATACATAAATTAATTTCAATAAGAAAAATAAACAAGTATAATAAATAAATTACATCCAAACCGGCGCATTGACGGTAGTGCTATAAGTTACAATGACCACCATGTCATTTTAGTATTATAATTTATTTATAATATTTATAACAATAGACGTATAACTTAGTGTTAGTGATTTGATTTTCAGAACTTTTTTATTTTTACGAACAAAATAAACCATCCCATTACGAATCCTCGTTAAACAAAAAATACTACTTGAATTATTATGAAATAACCGAAAACAATAGAGCGTTATACCGGGAATAACAAAACAACCTACATATTATTTATTTAAGGCGAAGTCTAGACTTCTGTTTATTAAGTTCATCATTGTCGCGTTAATGCTATCAGTAGCTCTTTATAATACACATCTTAAACTATTGACCCCACTATCTAATGACGGGTTGCCACCCTGCATTATCTCATAGTGCCGTGTAAACAGAGCGCCATTTCTTGAAAGTTATTTGTTCATTGACAGTTCGTACAACGAACAAATTGAATATAGAATTTCATTCGCCATATTGTCTTAGGAGAAATTAGCGCGTAATTTATATAGGTCGCATTTTATTAATGAGTTTTTTGATAATACATTTTATATATTAACAATAGTTTTGCTTCAAATAAGCTTTTGAGATATTGTTTTAAGATAGCTTTAAGTTGTTGATATTCTTTTAATAATTTTGTAAAGGAATCAACTAAAATGTTACTGGAGTACTAATAACCCTAAGTATTTTGAAGTTGTAGCCTCTTGATATTGGTAGTTTAAAATTATTATATATGCAGTATGAATAAATATAAGATATACACAATAAACAAAATATCTTACAAAGTATTTATCTAAATTTTGATTTAAATATTCAAGACAATAGTATAGTTTTGTTTACATAAGGAAGGATAGTTAAGAAGATGTTTTACAATTTGTCATCTTAGAAAATATTTTAAAACTATACCGTCATTTATTGAAGTTGGTATTTTGCAAAATCTCATGTAAAAAAGTATTCGCCCCAAAAGCGGAAGCGATTATTACATGGTCCATATTAATTTGCAATAATTCACTGAATTAACAAATATACGAGAATTCGTTGGAATTCATGATATAGGCACTTATTAGAATTGATTAGTGCTTCATATGATGTGTCGGGCCGAAACGTCATGATATTAGTAATAGGTGGTAATAGGCTTGAATGAACGCGCTCGTTTAATTATCCTTGTGATATATGTTTTCCTGGTTATTTCTATATTTTCGGTAAATTAAAATAGTATATTTCACATAAACAATGCATGTATATGTGAGTTATTTACTTGAATTGCAATAACAAGATAAAGTATCATGACTATAAATAATGAAATGATTAATTATTTTTATTTACACCACATCTAGTATCTTCAATGTTTGGTGAAGTGTACAAACTTTATTTGACTATGATGATTTATTTGACTAAAATAATGAACTCACCAATAAATAATATAAATCTATATCCATACAACATCACTGTAAACATCACTATAACGACCGCTTCGTTCGATTTTTGAATTGTAACTAAACAAACATGGCGGACATCGCGCGTCGCTTGCGCACGAGAGACTACTCCTTAACTAACTTTGATTAGCTTTAAATAGCTATGCCCACATTATCTAGTTATTTCATTGAACGCTCCTGGGGTTGCGAAGCTCTTGGTTAGGGAATGTTGATAGACAGTTCAAAATTAATTTTGAGGTTATGATAAATTTTCAGCGGTTCTTTCAGCGATTCTTATATGAACTGTAGTGTTGTTGCTGTTGTTTTTTTCACCCTGTATAAAGAATGTAAAATTTAGTAATGGATAAACTGAAAAAGTACACAAACTAGAAATTTTGAAAGAATAGAAAAAATTTGATCACGAGGCAGGATGAAATTTTGATGAGGCGTGATCAAATTTTTTCTATTCTATCAAAATTTCTAATTTATAAAGCATTTCAATGCTATAAAACTAAAAATTAAAAGTACACAAACTGTTTTGAAAATTCTTTCGTGATTAGAAATAGATAGATAGATAGAAAGTTCATTAAAAGAACACATTAAATACATAACAATTACAAAATAAGACAATTTAACAAAGAAAAATTAACATACAGAGGAAAAAACAGGACGGAGACAAATGTGCAGTGCGTTCTGAAAAAGGGTCTTGGCTCAACATAAATGTCAGAGTCAAAGGGACCCTGACGCTGATATTCTGCCAACACCACTAGAGGGTAGAAATAAATACCGTTATAATTGAGCGAGAAAAAATAATATTAAATACATGGAATAAAGTGTAGTATACAAAAAGGTGAAATAAATCATAATGATAATAATAAATGATAGCTTTAAGGACTAATCTAGTGCAAAGTTAAGGCGTCTTCGACAGAGTCAAGACTGCAAACAATGAGGAAAGACTTAATTAAACTATGAAAAAGAGTTTCAAATCAATACATGTCTAAGCTACATTGATAAACTATGATTTTTATAAGTTGTCCGCCCCGGCTTTGTCTATTGTAGCAATCAGGGATCACGTACGTATTTAATGTTGAAAGATTTTTTGAAATAGGTCCAGTTGTTGCCAAGATTAGCGCGTTTAAACAAACAAACTCTTCTGCCTAATAATATTTTTATAGATTATGTCATATTAAATACTGGAAGGAAATGAGAAAATCCTATGGTATATTTATATAATAATAGTAAGGTCTACTGGTACTGAAAATTGTCATTAGGTGTTACACTTAAATTAAGGTAGATATATATGTATAACTACTTGAACAGTATTATATTATCTGTTATATACTGAAGCTCTACATTCTAAGCTTCCAGTCAGATTGAAGTTGTATCAAATCGCTTGAAAGATCTAAAGCAGGATGTTAAACTACTAATCTGTTATAAAATTTGTAATACGATGGTTTTATTCTCTATAAATATAGCATTTCAGAAGTTGCAAATCTCATCTAACTGTTATACATGTGTTTCTTTACTACAGCCATAGATATTATAATACTATGCTATAACATTTTTAACATAACATTTATAGTTTATGTTACATCGACTCCAAAAAATGAGGGGGCTTCAATTCGGCTGTAGTTTTTCTTTCTATTTATTACCTCAGAATTTTCCATTGGGTGAACCGATTTAAATATTCCCGTTTCCTTTTTCTTACCTTTCCCCGTCCATTCCTTATTTCCAGTCGTCAATCCTTTTCTAATCGCAGAGGCACAACCTATGCGAATGTTCGTGGGCGGCGCTGATTGCTTACCACCAGGAGAACGTCAAATGTGTTGCGTGCTTTTCAGGGAAAAAACATTAGTGAAGGGTTAAGGAAGTAAGAGAAAAACGATACGGCTCCCCCACTCACCGAACGAAACACAGTAGAATGGTACAATTTCACGTTTCACGCGATCCTCTTTGGACGTGTGGTACCTACCCTGGTGTAAAATTGGTATATATATATACTAAATTTCCTCAAAATTCGTTCTGTAGATTCAGTGTGATTGACGGACAAACATTAGAACTTTCACATTTATAATATTAGTGTGATTTTCCTTTATTTCTCTATTTCCTTTGTTATTTCCTAAAATTAATAGCAGAGTTGATTCAATACAGATTAGTTTTCAGAATTCTATGTTTATGAAGTTGGTTTTAATTTTTTATGTGGATGGACAGAATAAATTGTACATATTTAAGCGGAACTATCTCATTACAATGCTCTTTCCTGCGGAAGTCGTTCTAACATTTTCTTAGCTTCAATTTAATTCCATTAACCTAACTTCATTGACATTGCTGTCGGTTAGGAACAATACACGCATAAATTATTTACATTTATGTGTTTGTTGGGTATTATGTCATCAATTAAATATTTAATACTCATTAAATAAAATTATTTAATAAATATACATAGTACTGATATAATATACAATATGTAATTTGTTTTACTGCGCCTTAGTCCGAAATCGAAGCAACAAAATTACTTTTTCAAACAAAAGCACACAGCGGATTCAATTAACTTCAAAATACATAAGAGAAAAAAACCTTTTCACCTAATAATAAGTAGATCACTGAATCTTGATTGAAAACTATAATTTACTCATATCTATTTTCCAAAGTTTGGATTATGAAATAAAAATACGTCATACATTCAATGTTTATTTTTAAATTATAAAATAAAATATAAATATTTAACACAACGTGCGATGATCCAAGCCATTAGGTTCGTAGCACACTAAGTGATTACTTCCTTATTCGGTCTCGTCAGCTTTGTGATTTTATACGCCTTTAAAGAGACAGATTGCTTTGACCTACAGTATTTAAAATACATAAATAATGCTTTAAAATATGTAATTGTAGTGTCAGATGCAAAATTGTGGAACATAGATCTTTATACATAAATAGTTTTTGCCCGTTGCTTCGCACGCGTTAAATTTGGAGTAGTTTCTGATGTTATTATACAAATGAACCTCCTCGAATCAGTCTATCGGTTTAAAAAAATCCCATCAAAATCCGTTGCGTAGCTTTAAAGATTTAAGCATACATAGGGACGTAGAGACAGACAGAGAAAGTGACTTTGCTTAATACTATGTAGCGATCTTACATGCTTTTTAATAAATAATTAATTTAACATGGCAGCTTGGTTAAAACACTTATAGCTACGTTACTTGTTCAAAAATATGGGTAGACTAAATGCAAATTTACATTTTATGTTTTCTTTTATAAAGTTAAAATTATATAACAAATTTAATAGATTGTTTTCTATTTCTAGCGGTCGGTTAAAGCAGGTCTACTCTACATAGAAAAGAACATCAGTATGTAACAATATTTAAAAATAATAAAGCTATGAGGCAGTAAAAATGTACCTGCAGACCAAAGATATAAATGGTTATTTGGTTAAAAAATTAACAAAGGTTATATTATATAAGTATCTCCTTAAGTATACTATCCTATATTGTGGCAAGAAGCGAATATATATCCAAAACACTGGCAGCATTGTCACGTTTAATAAAAAAGTGCAGATAACCTAAAATTCAACAGATGTTAATCTCACGAACAATATTTTTAAATTAACAGAACCCTCAATATAAGCACACAACGACAAGCTATGTATAAACTAGCCAATCGAAATGTACTTAAAGTGATGGCTTCTGATCATCTTCTACACACAGCTGATATTATTGCAACTCATGAAAGTAGACAATGTACCGCTTTATATAAAAAGTGAAACAGTATCTACTTACACGAGCAACAAATTATTCTTCCTTTCTGCGTCATATCGTCGAAGATTATTTGTTTTAAACGTAAGTAAACGTTGATCGACTTTAAAGCAAAAAGCCAATCAATGTCTACTTAGGCTTACAACAAAATTAGATGAAATCGTAGTCAGTTTTTCTCACGCCTACAAGCAGATTCTGTCCAGGTTGACTGCTATTACAAACTGAACAGGGTCTACTTAAAGACGTGAAATAAATAATTTATATCATGACGATTTCAATATAGTAACAATTGCTGGAACTATATTATGATCTATAACATATTGGCCAATTTTATACTATGCGTGGTACGTTTTTTCTCCAAAGAATCTTCCTTGTGCCTTGATAAAAACGTAAAAATAATTTCCAAATTAAGGGAGCCGTTCTCGAGTTTTACTCTCAGTAACACATTTAGCTATTCAATTGTATTTAAACATATTAATACTGGTAAACAATTTCATACATTTTTGTTTAATTAAGCCAAAGGGAATAGACTGCAGCTGTTTCTGTTAACTGCAATAACTTCTGTTATTTCGTCTTACCATTTTCCAAGCTTACGATTGTATAGGTTTGATTGTTCTCAACTTAGTTTCAAGTAGACTTCAAACGGCTTAATAAATACAAAACAAGCCGGACGAAATCTACTTAAATCCACGTTAGACCAATTCTAAAACTCTTTTTGTTTCGTTTAAAAAATACGTACAGACGAACACAGAACCTTCTAGTTTTTGGATGTCGGTTAGAATCAAACACTGTTCACTGCACCCACTCACATGTTTGCCATAAATTTGAGTAGGAAAAGAACGGTTTACTGGAACAAACCGAACAAGACCTACTTAAAATCATAGCAAACTATCACCAACTCGAAAATACGATTTCAAATTATTTCACATATCCAATGAAACTCAATGAACCAAGTTCCAACTCAGATCCTGTTATGATATTTAATGTTTGAATCTTTTCAGTTTTATAGAAAGGTTTAACTCATTAAGGATGCGTTTTAGACAAACAAACAAATCTTAATTCGATTGTTTACGTTTTGCAGTGTTTTGTTAGAAATGACTCTGTACGTAATTAGATTTATTATATTGCTAATTATTTTGTTTAATCATTTAATCACTTTATTTGTCTTTGCAAAAATTGTTGTAATGGTAAATATATTATGGTGACTTTTTACAACCTATAATTGGCTTTGCCTATGTGTTTTTATGCGTGCATGTTTGTATTGTATGTATATTGCTTGGGTACCTCAATCCAACAGAAAATTGGCGTGAAACAGAAGCTATTATGTTTCGTTCGGTGTATAGGGGAGCCGAAAGCCCATGTCCTTTTTTCACCCTTCCTGGTCCATTCCTATTCTCATCGTTCATCCTCTCTTATTCCCTTGTCCAACAAGCTGTCAAAACATTTGCAAAGACATCATCTCTGCAAATGTTCATGGGCGGTAGTTGCTTACTATAAGGCCATCCACCCGCCCGCTAGCCCCGTATCATATAGTATGGTTTGATCTTTAATGGAAAATACATATGATTTTTATGACTATTTTAATACCTAATTTATAATAATTGAATCATTTCTGTGTAAGCATCCACTGAAAATTGCAGCATCTAACAATACAAATTTTCAATTACTTTATGAATTTAAGCTTAAAGTTAAACGTATTGATACTGTACCTATTGATTTGTTTTTTAAAACATATTTATAATTATACATTTTGAGCAGATCAATAATTAAAATATAACATGGTAGTTTAGAGATGATATATTTCTGTTCCCGCTAAAAACAAACCTAAGCAACGGTTGGTACGTTCATAAAACAGATGGGCGACCAATTTTTTTTGGGCCTATCTCTTCATCTTCTTATATATAAAATTCTCGTGTCACAATGTTAGTCTCTATACTCCTCCGAAACGGCTTGACCGATTCCTCTGAAATTTGGTAAGCATATTGGGTAGGTCTGAGAATCGGCTAACATCTATTTTTCATACCACTAAACGATAAGAGTAAGGCAGAACAGCGTTTGCCGGGTGCAGCTAGTATTTGTATAAAAAACTAGAGTCGCCAGTCTGAATAATCTTGATCGAATTCATTTAACATTGTGTGTAGTGATATTTGCATATTTTTATTAGAGAATAGGTCGCCCCGATTTCTTTACAGTAGTCGCTTTTCTTTTGCAGTTCTTCAAATTTTTTAACTTATCATCCGGACGGACATCACGGACATATTCAACAAACCAACAAACTTTAAAATCTTGTCATCGGTTCTTGTTTGATATTAAGTACCTAACAAACACAACTTTCTTTTATATAAATGGATATACACCTATCCGTTTCTGTTAACAGTAAATTACAGTAATTTCTACTTTCGATTGAAAAAGGGATCAGGATCAAATTATCTTTACACTCTACAGAGTATAAAACAATGTCGCTTTCTCTGTCCATATGACCCTATGTATGATAAAATCTTTAAACTACGGAACGGATTATGATGGGGATTTTTTTAAATAGATATAGTGATTCAAGAGGAAGGTTATATGTATAATAACATTTATTAAACTACTCCGATAATTACGCATCCGCAGCCGCGGGCAAAACCTACTTAAAAGTAAAACAACAATTTTGTTTTTTTGTATTTATTAGTTATCGACTTATCTCTCATAGCATATGGATATAGGCTTGCAAGCATGGAACTCACTCTAAAATATAAAGATAACTGTGAAGGTTAGAAAACAGACCACAGTTTTACATACACAGAGCAAACAAAGCATTTTCAGTTTTCTTTTTTTCTTGTAGGAAATTAAAAACTATAACTAAGAGATATCAATAAATTACTCCAGCAAATTTCCTTCAATAAAATACAGTAGCACGCATTATTTCACGTCGATTTTATGTGGGGATGCAGTAACTTCCCATATACAAGGTGGATCAATTCGCGGCGAAGATATTCAATCATTTACAAATAAGTTAATTCACATAGATAATATAAGTAATTAGTAAATACAATTCTATTCAATAAATTCTACATAGATATCTTCTAATCTTCAAGTCTTCCAACGTGAGCTTGCATCTTTGTTATCTTCTTATCAGTAGGTATATAGTCAAGCGAGTTCATTTTGCGATCGTCAAAACGAGCAAACACACACACTGCCCGTTAGTGACGGTCACAAACCAACTTCGCTAACTAAATGTTTGTTTCTGTGTCCAATAGTAGTCATCTATTAAAATTTTAAACATAAAAAAATAAAAATGCGTTATAAAACAGTATCTCTTTCTGTTTTATAAGAGCTTTGGATAAAACTTTACACGTAAAGAAATACATAAATTAATTGATTAAAATTAGTTTGTATTTAGAACACGCTTTCCCTAGTTAGAACTAGTGCCTCTGTTAAAACTAGAATAAAGTAACGTAAAAAGACTAAATTTATTACTTATAATATAATATATAACAGAATATAATAGGACTCATATTATATATTAGCATATAGGACGTAAGCAAATTTAGAAATTTTTTCTAAATAATGCATATACCGAATTAAATAATATAAGTAAACATTATAATGAACACATTGTAATAATAATTTAGCTCAGTCAACTAATCTGCTAATGAAAGTCATTAGGCTCAATTGTTTTAACCGAGATCATAGAATTTAATATGAATAAGTCAATATACATTTTCTACCCTTTCGCTATTATTTTGTACATTTATTATAGCATTAGTGTAGGAGTATTATAATATTATGTACGTTCAACAAAAAGGTCGGAGTGTAGCAATACTCCTTTCAGCGTAGTAAGCGCTAGACAAATTAAAAAGCCCTCTCTGTTTCCCACCCAAGAATAAGCACTGCCACAGATAATAATAACATACTATACTGCGTTAAGAAGCGACGGTAAACCCCCATAATTCGACATCTACAACTGAAAGTTTTGATGTTATTATCCATGATGGTGGTATTCGTTCAGATAATAATACAAATATTATCTTATAATTCTAATCGTCTTCGAATTATCTGAACTAGTCAAATTTAAATGGGACCACATGGGAGGTACCAACATTGAAACAAAAAAAAAATAAATATAAACGGTTTGTTTTTTCTCACTTTTTCAATATGAATTTGGATTTCAAATAAAATATTGTAAAAATAAATGTCAAAATACCATTACATTAAAACTTAAAAGTAGCTGTAGCTGTCGGGTTTTCTCAATGAATACTAATTGTAGTATACCTATTCATACCTTGCCCATCATCTACGTATATATGAAATATTAATCTAGGTTAGGCGTAGTTACTACAGACGTGGATTTTCTTCGTCTTCGAGCGCTGTAAAAAATAAAGTTTCAAATTAACTTGTTATGTTAATATTAAATAAATGATAGATACCTAAATAATATAATGACTAAGTAATTAGACCATTCCCGTATTTTTTTTAAATAGATTGAATCCAATATAGATGTTTTATAGACCCCAAACCAACCAAAAAAATTATATTTATCTAATTATCTGCTTATCTTTTTATTTACGGCAATATGCGTATTAAACGCATCCCAAGAGGATAAAATTATAATTATTAATATGTTTTCTTTCTGAAACGAATGGATCGTTGAAGGTCGGTTTAAATAAAAGCATATGTATAATAATGAATAATAAGATGCCTTCCACACCGTTGTTTGAACAAGTGTCTCGCGTTGGACACATTGAAACGAGTATCGAAATTGTTAAAATGCCTTATTTTAATAAAATGTTATATGAACATGGAATACAACACCCGCATACTGCAATTTTGCAGTATACGCTAATGTACACGAAATTGATACTATTATTATCTATAATTAATTATTTGATTATTAATTTGATTATTATATTAGATATTAAAATAATTAGATTATTAAAATCTTATAAATAACAAATGTTGTTCGAGTTTGACCTTAGACCACTGAAAGCGCTGGATTTGTAATAAAGGGAATTTCAATGAGAAAGCCTATTGCACTGAATGATTCCGTAATGTGTTTAAAATCCGTTAACGTTCGAAAAATTTTTGAATGTAAAATATACATTTTTTAATTTTCTAATTATTTTCTTAATCTGCTCCAACCAAATACTAACCTGTCTGTCTGCGGAAGAAGGCAGATTTATCTAATCACAGCCGCGCCGCTACAAATAAAAACTTAAGAATTCTTACCATCTTCTTGATCAAGCACAAATTGAATTAATGATAGATCTGATTCAGTAGAGGACTGAGGCTGCACTGAAGTGGATATTGTCTGTGGTTCGGCAATGTAGGTCTTGAGTACAGCCTTCGGTTACAGGGTTGTAACGGATTGAAAATAAATATTAAAATAAAACTAAAAACACATTTCATGATAGAACCAACTAAATTATCTCATTATTTTAAAGAAGAGAAGTAATGAAATTATTTGATCCTGTCAACCCTGCTCAGGATAATAAAATAAAGTTAGAATTGAATCTGTTCATTTAAAGTGACTTAAAACGGAGCCTGAAGAGTCGGTTATACATAAACATACATTTAAAGCTTCATTTTATTAGCATTAATTCTATCAACAGTTATATATTTGTGTAAAAAACAACAATGGGTTGGTTATTCAATCTGTAAAACACAGCACCGAAGGATTTAAATCATAATTTCGTTGCTGGATTTTCTGTGCAGAAAAAAACTGCTTCTAACCGGACAGAGCCCAAGTGTATGGTGCTACCCTTTAAATTAGGCAATACATTTGCAGAGACCTTACGTCTACAAAAGTTCATGAGCGGTGAGAATCGCTTACCACCAGTCGATCCACCAGCTCATTTTCCCGCTATTCCAAAAACGAAACTTAACTTGTATAAAAGAAATTAACAAGAAATAACAAATTACTTTGCATCTAAATTTACAAGTACAGCCCTGCCCGTATGTGGTTTTGTGTGTGTTCAAGTGTCTTCTATATTTGTTCTAATTCCTGCGTAACTATAACTCGAAGGTACCGCTCATTAAGATGTATTTCATCACAATAACTTTTAAGATATTAATCCCATGAAAGTTCTAAGCCATTTGCATGTTATTTACAAACACACGGCACCTTTGTGTATTTGTAAAAACGTGTTGTGAAAATCTATGGACATCTTTACCTCTAGCGTAGGCGTAGACAGGCTTCTTTTGGTGTTTTGGGGGCAATGATATATAATAAATTGTTTTGGGGAATTTAATTAAGTGAAACGACTGAATGTCTAAAAATAATAACCCTTATAAGCCAGAAATACACTCGTAAGGAATTTTAGGAGTCATTTATGGATTATTGAAACAATATAATAGGTTTTTCTAAGAATAAATAAATAATTTACTATAAAATATATGGCACATAAATATAAAATAGGTCGCACATACTATATTAACATATCCTAACATTTCGGATGGTTTGAACCCCTAAAACCTGGCTATACCACCCACGTGTGTATTTAATGTTATAATACAATTGATGATGATTGATTGAATGTATCAATCCTACTCTTTAGGATTTTCAATATTCTATTAAAAACATATTATTCTTATATTTCATTGAAAGTATGCAAAAATAGCCAATTGAACAACCATAATTAATATGAAGCTTTTCTTGAGTGTGGGAGTCGAGGATGCGCCACACCCCACAGAAATTCCACGTGCTTTGTTACTTTGTTTAGTATGGTGAAGGAGTTGGAGGTCGGTATCCTTTTGATTTTCCTTCCCAATACTAGCCTTTATTCTCCTCATCAACGTTTCTTTACAAACCTTCGGCAATCCATTTTGAGAGGAGTAGGCCTCTACCAACGTTCATGGGCGGTGGCAGAAAAGCTTATAAACTACATTTCAATGCTTATTTTAGGCTAACATATGTTTATCTAAAGTTGTTAATTTTCTATAAACTAAATTCCACGTCCGAATTTCAGATTCATCTAAAACTTCACGACGATAATGTAACGTTCAATTAATGAGTCAATAGGGAGTTTTATATCCCCATCGACTTTTATTTGTATTATATTTTCTTCTCTTTTTATATATTTCTTGTATGTTATAGCAAAACTCTCGTCTGTTATATTAAACTATACATTTTACTTGCAAAGCAATTGATTTTTCAATTTATCTACACATGTGGATGACATCACCACTGCTTAAAACGGTGAAAGAAAACATCGTGAGGAAACCGGCATGTCCAAGAATCAACGACATGTGACCCAGCGTGGTGGATTATGGCCTGAACCCTCATAGGAGGCCTGTGTCCCAGCCGTGGGAACGTGTATGGGCTGATGATGATAATGAGAGCTGTGTTTACTACTTAAATCATGCCTTATAGATACAGTTTGTATCTATAAGGCAACGTTAAAGCAAAACGTACACCATTTGCCGTATATATTACATTTCCGTTTCAATATAATCAAAACTTACAAGAAAATTCTTAAACTTCTTTGTTAGACTTAAGTGTGTAAAAGTTTTGTTTCTTTCAATATTCATTTAAACAAATAATTAAAGAATAAGTTGGGAGGAAGGAACAATTAATTTATTATTAGCTGTGTTAGCTAGCTCATTTTAGACAAACAATTTCAAAAGGTTCCATTTTAATTTTATAACTTTTTTAATTAGCTAATTTTACATTTATCGGTAATTTAGCTAAGATACATATTATAATATTATGTCCTATCTATTACCAAAATCTTATAGGAGTTTTTTTGTATTAATTGTGCATCAAGATACACAGGTATGAGATCTCTACACAAAAAAAAAATATATTATTATTATTCTAATTAGTTTTCCGCCTGCAATATTTTCATCATCATCAATCGATGGCATTTTTGTGTAAAAATAGAAGAAACAAAGAATTATTTATAATAGTAACACTTTCGTTGGAATAGAAAAAAAGGATGGATTGTAGATTATCAAAAACTATTTAAATGTGTGATTAATTAAACAACGTGAAAAGGAAAATTTTATTTATTTTCTTTTAAATAACATCGACGCAAGAACAGAAAAAACGTATAATGAAATGTCGGCGACCTTTACTTTAAACATGAATTTAATGTATTATAGACATTGCTCCATTAGAATTTCACTTGCATGGATATCACTATAATACACATAACCCAAAATCTATTTAATCGATTATTATAACTACAAGCGACAGATCCACAGTTGTTCAAATACTGTTACTCATAGACCTCATTTCAAACCAACTGTTATAATGTAGAAGGAATAAGAACATGTAGGTTTTTACATTTTAACGCTTTTTTATAATGTAAATTGAACGAGTTTAATTTAAATTAGTTGAATAAAACTCTACCATTGCTTACTTTCTATTAATCGTAATAACATGGCCCCTAGTACCGAGGCACCCAGACAGACTTTTCCTTTCTTTCCCTTATCATTCCCTGCCTATATTTCTTACCCTTTAATGACAGCAATCCAATTACAGAGACGGAAAGCCTCTGTTAATGTTCATGGGCGGTGGTAGGGTTTACAATTTGGCGACCGACCAGCACCTTGCCGACTGTGATATAAAATTGTTATTTCCTACTTCTTTAGTATTTTTTTTCTACGATGATACTCAGGATACAAGTAGGTAAATTAAATAGGTAATTTCAATTGCGGTGTAAAACCGCGAAATTTTAGATGTTGTGTCATCAGATGTTATAGGTATAATATGTATTACAATAACACAAACCTACAATCCTTGCTCTATATATATATTCTAGTAGGGTTCGCGTTGCTATAAATTGGTGACAATTTGTTTTAGTTTAAATACCCAGTAACGCAATTCGCTTCGAGCATCATCTACGTAAGGCAAGATTACATCTTCCTTAAAACTTATGATTGTCAAACTTGGATACTCACCAAAAATTTAGGTTCTTAGGTTAGCGTTCCATAAATGTAGGGTTTGCCAAAGTGTAATGGAAAGAAGCTACATAGTGCACAAACTGAAGCACAAAGTGAGAAATAGTGACATAAGATAGACGATCAAAAATAGCAACAAACTGGTACCCCATAGATGTAAAGCCGAATTCGGATAGACGTTACAGAGGTCGAGCGTCGACATCATAAGCACAGCAGGTGCAGCGTGGTCCAAAATAGCTAATGGTAGAATTAGTTGGAAACGTTCGGAAGAGGTTTTGGCTGCAGGACCAATTCTTACACGAAAATAGACCAGAAAAAAAAATAAACATAAGTTTGTTAAGTTTAATTGTAAAAAATAGCCTAAAAATTATAATAAGTGCACATAAAATTTAAAATTAGGTAATAGAATTTTTTATGTAAATCATTAGATGCACTAAAATAAAACGTTTTCATTTATTTATTTCAATTTATTAATAGTCTCATAAATATGTCGTTTTATCTAAAATGAATACAATGTAAATTATTCAGTATTTAACGGTCATGAAAAGTAATTTCGGTTATCACATGTATTTAAATTATACATTTCAATTACCTGCTTTTTGCTTACTGGTTGTGTTCATTTAAATGAGGTGATAATGTTCGTAAGTACTGTAGAATGTTATAATATTATTAGTTATTTAAACACGCTTGCGACTTTCGCAACGGGCTGCAAACCAAAACCATATTTAAACTTTGTTATATTCCTCGACTAACCTCTTGCTTTTTATCCCGGCTTATGAAACAAATTCCGTCACAATACGTTTACCATTCGTGTAGTGCAATTCTGGAATTTTCTCCACACAACTGTAAGATCAGCGCGAAGTTTAAACTCTACATTCATTGTGAATTTTTCATAATTTATTATTCT
This sequence comes from Zerene cesonia, assembly GCF_012273895.1. NCBI lineage: Eukaryota > Metazoa > Arthropoda > Insecta > Lepidoptera > Pieridae > Zerene > Zerene cesonia. The sequence continues at coordinate 4,087,063 of NC_052130.1, read as the reverse complement.
AGCTAAATCTTATACATAGTATATAAAATAATAAAGTTATCTATGCACGAACGTAATTCATATATATCATATTATGTTATTTATGATATAAATGTCGAATATTTTATTTACTTTTCCTGTATGTTCTTACTTAATTGCCTTGTTTGGGACAAAATTTTTTCGAAATTTCAGTACTAAGGTGAATTGAGAGGGCAATGAAACGATTAAGCTTTAAACACACATTCTTATTTTACACTAATATACGTTAATTATTTTCTTTAATTTTCATACATATTTTAGTGGAATCATGGCAGGTAGAAAGCTTCCAAATAATCTGAAACTCGGTGTGGCAACATCTGCTTACCAAATCGAAGGCGCCTGGAATAGTGATGGTTTGTGAAAATGTTTCTTATATATCTCAATTTTGAGTTGTTTACAACGATTAAATATTAATAGAAAAATGGTATTCTATGGGTATTTTGTAGTAGGTTCTAAACTTAATATTTAATGCTACAAAATATAAAATAGATGCTTTTGCCCTCATGGGGATAATATAAAGTTTACATAATATGTGATGATGATGTGGGTCCTTCATCATCATCATCATCATAGTGACTATCCGCAAATTTCTGTCCCATTGGTCCTGGAGTTTGAGCTGTTCATTGATAGATCAGTCAGCCACCTTTCCGTTTTATATATTAATAAGATAAAAAGTATATGTATAACAAAATAACATTATATATAAAGGATTACAATTTATCTGTATCGAAATATATCGCTCTACCCTACACCCACAATTGATTATATGTTTAATACAATAAATGCCTAATTTTAGATAAAACTCCAAGCATTTGGGATGTCATGTGCCACCAGCCAAACAATATCGAAGATAATACAACAGGAGACGACGCGTGCAAGTCTTATTATTTCTACAAGCGTGACATCGACATGCTGAAATTTCTTGGTGTAGACTTTTACAGGTTTTCCATTAATTGGACCAGATTATTTCCTAATGGATTCACGAACATAACAAGCTCTGCTGGTCTTGATTATTACAACAATCTTATAAACGAACTACTAGCGAATAACATAGAACCAGTAGTGACAATGTATCATTGGGATTTACCGCAAAAATTACAGGATTTGGGTGGTTGGGCGAATCCTTTGATAGCATATTGGTTTGAAGACTACGCGCGAGGATTGTACAAACTGTTTGGAGATAGGGTTAAGACGTGGATTACAATAAACGAGCCACATCAAATAGCGGTGTTTGGATGCGGTATGGACATGCTAGCTCCCAGAATAAATTGTCATGGTATCGGTGAATATTTAGCAGCTAAAAATATTTTAATGGCGCATGCTAGGGCTTGGCATATATATGATGAGGAGTTCAGAAAATCCCAAAATGGTAAATGTGCTTTTGATAAAAAATCCCGCGCTTCCGATAATAAATCATTCTTCTATAAAAATGTGTGCTAAAAATGTTAATATTAATATACATAATAGGCAAAATTTCTGTATAGAGAAGTAGATTGTAAAAACTGTTAAATTTTAATTTAACTCGCTACAAAGCTGTATGTATTTCTGTGAAGTTATACTGAGAATTCGCTAATAAGTTAGCTCATCATTTCACAAACCAATGGTTAAAACCATTCATAGATTATAATCTACCCAAAAATAGTGCGCTAACTTGTTTCGTAACACTATTTTTCAATAGATTAAAATCTTAGTTACATAAATAATATTAAAAAATAATTTTAGGTGTGTGCGGAATAGTAATAGCGTCCGATTTTGCTCAAGGAGCTACAAACAATATAAAAGATGTAGAAGCCAGTGTAGATGCTGTTGAATTCCATATAGGGCTCTACAGCCATCCAATATTTTCTTCAGACGGTGATTTTCCAGAACGTGTTAAAAGAAGGGTCGCTGCTAAGAGTCTAGAACAAGGTTATCCAAGGAGTCGTTTGCCCGAATTTACAAATGATGAAATAGAATACCTTAAAGGTAAAACAATTTATGAATACGATGCCATATGAATCTTATCAATATTATAAAAGTAACTCTGTTTATTTGTCTTTACGTAACGTATGTAACGGTAACGAGAACTGTGTGGGAAAAACTCCGCGATGTTTATTTTATACTTTTGACTGCGCGGACGAAGCCGTGGGCAGAAAGCTAGTTTAAATTGAATTAAAAAGACCAACGTCAGTAGAAGTATCAAAACTGAAAATTTGTGACACACTATAAGAAAAATAATTCAGTGGCTATAATATAAGTATTAATAAAAAAGTAACAGAAATATCTCTGTCTCAGGTACTAGCGATTTTTTTGGATTTAATCATTACACTACATACTTTTATACAAGAGCAAACTATGAATCCAGTATCATTCCTTCATTTTATGATGACATTGGCGCCAAAATAGTCGAAATGAACTTTGAAAAGGGGGTAACATTTCAATGTACGGTAACTATCATTCACTTTATTCGTAACAAATATTAGAAGTTTCTACGCTTTTTACGTACGCTTTTAAGTCTATACTAATTATATAAAGATATACATAACAGATTAATGTGCATTAAGCTGAAGAGTTTGTTAGTTTGAATGCGCTAATCTCAGGCACTACTGGTTAGATTTCTAAAAGTCTTTCAACGTTGAATATGCACGTGATATCTGAATGCTAGAGTGGTAGGCTTTACACACATATACAAGGGAAGCCAGTGCGCACTGTTAGTACTTATAACAAATAAATGGTTTTCAAATTGAAACGAGGAAATGCAATAAGGTTGAAATTATTACCATACCATAGCACAGATTTTTATCTCCAATGAAATAAAAAAAGTCTTGGTTTTGATTAAAACAAAATTAAAACAATGATTGACATTAGATCTTCAATTTTCGCATACAATAACAGCGCGGACACACATAATTTAGTTCTTTACTGAACGCTATACAGATATTTATAATTACATTTGGTAATAACAGATCGTACCTAAAGGAATAAGAAGAGCTTTAAACTGGGTAAAAGATACGTGTAATAACCCAAATATTATGATATTTGAAAATGGCTTCGATTCATACGGGGGATTGAATGATTTGAACAGAGTATCATATTATAGACAATATTTCGATGATATTTTGGATGCAATTGAAATTGACGGCTGTAACATAACTAGATATACGGCTTGGAGTCTAATGGATAATTTTGAGTGGGCCTCTGGATCTAGGTTTGTACGATTATTTAACAATATTATTAGTATAATATTATGTTATCCGTTCTATTACTTAGGGGTCATTCATAAATTACGTCACACGTAATAAAGGGCAAGTAGGGTGGTATAATAATACGGGTAGGGTATCACCAAATTGTGACATTGTGTTATGTGACAAGGCTAACAGGTGGTAAAAAGACTTTTTGACGTCACATGTTAAGTAATTTAAAAGGTATGTACTAAGGTGTGAAATTTAACGTTTGCGAGATTAATCAAAATTTCTTATTTTAATTTTTCATAAATACATGTATAAAATTTGAATAGTGTTAAGTCATAATATAATGAGGGAGGTAGTTCTTAAAATGTGGCAAATCTGTGACCTATGGTTAGAAGAGGTTAGATTTCCTGGAAGTCCTAAATGATTTATTATACCTTGTATAGTAATATTTTATCTGTAATTATACAAAAAATATGTAAGTAAAAGGAATTTTTTTTTTCAGATTAAAATTTGGCCTCTTTCAAGTTGATTATGATGATGAAAATCGTAAGCGTTCACCTAGGTGTTCAGCAATATGGTACAAACAATTGATATCAACAAGAACCCTAAATCTTAATTATGTTCCTTTGCTTGAAGACATTTGTTTTTAATTAATTTTAAACATTTCATTGTTCAATAAAGTACTGATAACAAAATCATTATGATCTTGGATGTTTGATAATCAATAAAATATTGTAATCATGACCATATGCGAGTACAAAATGTTGATTTTTTATGAACCTTGTGAGCACAGAGTAAGTAATATTAGCTTGTAAGCTTCACAGACAGTGCGGCCGTGACCGTTGATTCGAGAACGTCACGTAAAGTGTGCTGGACTTCTTTTATGGCGATTTAGGCGTCACATTATTTCAAGTATAGTTAAATGTGTGTTCGATCGCTTGTTGTCCCTAAAAACGGAAGTAATTTGAAAACAATAAATAAAAACTTTACACGATTCTGGCATTTCTGTACTTTAAAAACCTATTTTTTAAAGCATTAGACGAATAGGTGTACAGAAAGAAAAATTGGCATCAATTATATATGTAGCAAAAAGATTTAAAAAATATACAATCAACATTTTATTTAGTTATAGCAATTTTGAAAAGAATGTCAATTTGACAATGATTTGACATCGAAAACAGCTGTCCATGGTTCTCATTTGTCAATTTTACTCAGTTCAAAACAAGTACCTACGTTGTGAGAATGTCTTCATGATAATTTTAACCATATAATATAAATAAAAAAGTGTAAAATGTATATTTACGAATTGCCTTTTGAGATAAATAAAGAGTTGTGCAGATTATTAGATAACGACGACGATTGGAAGGAACTCTCCGGAGTTTATATGAAGTATTCAGCGTTTGATATTAATGTAAGTATAGTTTGGTCGGTATGTATCGTAATTTGTTGGGTGTTTCGGGTTTCCCCACACGCAAGCATATTATTCTTTGGATTTTCCAAAATAAATGTACATCTTTGCCTTAAAACCGTGTTCTATCGTAAATGTTACATGTTATGATAATTTTTCCTCATGGAATTTTGCGTAATTTAAACTTCAACCAAATATTGCTTCTGCTACCGACGAAGTTAAAATCGATATAAAACTGTAAAAATATAGCATAGCTTATTGAATGAACAAGTTATGAAATCTCTTAATTTTATAAATGCGATAGTATAAATGACTGTTTGTCTGTCTCTTATTCACGTCTAAACTACTAAAAAGAAACATCTCAATTGTATGATATTTGGTGCAGAGATAGCTCAAAACCCGTGAAAGAGCCCATAATAATTTGCATTAGCTACATGCCCATGCAAATGGATTGGACTTTGAGTATGAAAGCAAAGCTGAGGACAGAAAGCTTATTTCAATGTGGCATGAACAAATTGAATATCCAACTAATTAAAAACTATATAGCATGAACATAATATTGATGAAATACAGTCAGTATCTATGAAATAATATTGTTATTCTTTATCAATTGGATTATAAACAAATTGAACTCTCAAGGAAAAATTATCTTGAAAATTAAGATTGTTAGTTCAGTTCTCTCTAAAGTGTGTGTTAATATAATTATTGATAAACTTGTGTTCTACAAAATATATTTAGAAGAATAAGTAATGTATGTGCCCACAAAAGCTGAATGATATTGTTACTAATTTAACAATTTCTCTAATTGCATGAGTGCAATTAATGAAATTGTTAAAGCCTAGTTACATTTTACTATTGACTAAAAAAGAGATGGAGAATTTTAGAGAAGTTATACAAATTAATTAAAAAATTAGGCATACAATAGCCTTGTTAAATGAATTTGAATTTTGGTTTCAGTTTAACATTGAAAGATTTAAAATAATGTACTAAAAGTCCACAAAATAATGCTGCTTATACCTTTAAGTATATAAGAAAAATTGAAATATTTATATTTGCTATACAATATGGTCTAATAAATTTTCGTGATACAAATTTTAATTCCCTATTTTATGCAAATATTTGATTTTATTAATAGAATTTATCAAAATCTGTTTTACCTACATCATAGTGGCTATCTGCATATCATTGTATATAATAGTAGTTTGGGCTGTGTGTTGATAGACCAGTCAGTCAGTCACCATTGCATTTTATATATAAATTAATGTAGATGAACTTTTAAAGGAAATAGAACAAACCGCAAAACGCCAAGCATCGTCCCCAACAAATCAATTGTTCACAAAATGGGGTCAACAAAACCACAGAGTCGAGGAACTATTCATTCTTCTATACAGGATGAAACACATACCAGCTCTGAGGTGCTTAGTTCCAGTGGTTGATAGTCGCTTTCATAAGCTACTGCAAAAACATGACAGTAAAACTATAAGGGAGAGAAGTAATTTAATTGGTAAGTGCCAATGAAGTAATATTGCATGAATCTGAATCTAATTGCAGACAATACAAAGTTGTAGAGTTTGTTTGTTAGAATGTGTTTATTTCAGAAACTACTGCACCGATTTTCTTATTGTCTGGAGATAGGAAGAAGAAGAAGAAGGCTAGAGAGTGGCTACTTTTTACGCAGTGAAAAATCTCATATCCACGAAAAATTGTAATTAATTGTATAATCTCTATGGGTGAAGCCGCGGCCTATAAGCTTGTTATTCTATGAATCATTAATAATAGAGAATTGATTGTTAAAATTTCTAAGAATTGATGAGTAACTAAGTTCATGCAAATTTTGACAACAGGATAATATGAAAATAATAAAAGTAGCCATTTAATATTCATTAAACTGTTAAGGAACTGGTCAAAGCAGAATAAATGTGACTTTTCATTCATCGCAATGATTTATTTTTTTAGATAATGCAAATAAACAGAGCACGCAAAGAATGGATGGAAGTGAATCTTCGTTGCCCCTTCCTGTTATGCTTATTGAGAAGGTAAATATTATATATTTAATATGTATGAAATGTTAATTTCGAATTTAAAGAGAATGTGATCAATACAAGCATATTAATTAAAGTTGAAAAATTGTATCTAATTGCAACTGATGTTACAATGATAAATATAATACATTTTAAAATATATGATTGTAATAACAATTATTTTGAAATATACCATAGATGACAGTTTAAATTTTATGTAGCTCTTTGCTTATATAAAGTTATAGAGAAAAACATATATTTCTTTGCAGGGTGGCCATTTACCAACTCCGAGCCTCATTATGGTTGGTCATACAAATACAGATAATTCAAATACAGATTCTACAAAGGTAACATTGATTCTCATAGATTTTTTTTAATTATACAAGTAACCATAAAACATCATACATTTGTATTGCATTCAGTATGTGATATGACTATGACAATATTTACTTAAAGTATTAAATAAGAGAACCGATAAACATCCCATGACAATCATTATATAAACAAATTTTGAAAAATATCAATAAAAATTTCGAGATCATGGGTGGCAAGTGGTAAGGCGTCGCCGCGGTATTGCGAAACACATATGTTGGAATCCCGCCTTGTAATGATCAAATCTTTCCTACTCTTTATATTTTTCAAATATCTCAAATATTGCGTTTAATGCACTTAAAAACAAAAAAGATATATATCTACAATCATGTATTGTCCTCCAAACCATAATCTCTATATCTCTTCTCTATATATATAAAATTCTCGTGACATAATGTTAGTTACTGTGCTACTCAAAAATGACAGGACCGTTTCTCATTTCTCTTCATATCAGGTGGGTCTGAGAATCAGCCAACAGTGTTTGCCGGTTCAGCTTGTTTATTAAATAAATGACTTTACAATTTCTATTAGAAGAACAAAAAACATTGAATCGTATACAAAATTGACTACAAAAAATGGTTTGCATTTATTTATGATGCGTTTTTTTTTAATTTAGAACAGTTCAACGGCACAAAGCGGAAAGGGTGATGTGTTAGATGATGAGTTCCTGAAGAGTGTATCAGCTATACCAATGTTGAGGTATGAGGATCTACAGGAAGCCACAAACAATTGGAATGAGAGCAATTTGCTTGGCAAAGGCGGTTTTGGGCAGGTTTTTAAAGGTATTTTTTTTTTTCAATTTTTTTTAAGCATTTAAATGCAGTATAAGTTACATTGTATTTTTAAAGAATAAAAAAAGTATTGTCCATGGGATTATCAATTTTTTTTTTTTGATGATTAAGTACAGATAATATAAGTGGCGAGTCCCTTACTTGGGCAGAAAAGGCCACTGTGAGGTTTTATTCAGTACAAGTCTGACATAAATAGGGATAAAGTAAAAAGGTTGAGGTTATAAATGTTTTTAAAATGTAATTTTGTTACTGGAATTTTGAATGTCACAAATGAATGCAATCAAATTTAAAAACTCCTCCTTTATTTGGGTCCGTTTGAAAAAATAGAATAACTGTCTGTATATTTGCATTATTAATTTTCAAAAGAATGTTCAGAGGCATATCTGTGTGTGGGAAGGTATATGATATAAATAGATAATAAAAACCGATTTTGACGATACTTGTATGGTTATCTAAGTTGTCTTTATTTCCCAAAAATAAAAAAAACACATTTACATTGTCTTTGTAGATCAACATATATATTGAATCAACATATAGCTAAGAAATTGAAGATTTGTATGAAGCCCAATTACCTGACCTAAAGATTTCTGTTTTAAATTTTTCAGGGGAATGGAAGCTTCTTCCCGTCGCTGTTAAACGGTTGAGGGATAATGACGATAAGAACAAAGAATTAATTCGTGAAATGTGCCTCAATCAATATAGACATGATAATATACTGCCATTGTATGGGTATAGTTTGGGAGGCAAGTATTTTTTATTCCTTAATACTATCCTACTATATAATATTATAAATGCGAAAGTTTGTAAGGATGTGTGTGTGTTTGTTGCTCGTTTACGAAAAAACTACTGAATCGATGCAATGAGATTTGGTGCGTAGACAGCTGGGCAACTAGAATAACATATAGGCAACTTTTTATCCCGATATTCCTACGGGATACGGATTTACTCGGGTGAAATCGCCGGGCGCAGCTAGTTGTAAAATTAGTTAAAATATTAAAGCAGTGTTGGCTCAGTGAGGGTCTCGGACTTAAAATTGAAAATTCGCGGGTTGGAAACCAGGCGAACGGGTAGGGAATTAATTGATTTTTCAATATCTGTGCATGTGGATAACATCATCATTTCTCGAAAGGTGAAGGAAACCGGCATGTCCAAGAATAAAAAATTCGACGACATGTGACATCTGCCAACCCACACTTGGTCAGCGAGGTGAATTATGACCTGAACCCTCATAGGAGGCCTGTGTCCCAGCAGTGGGAAGATGTATGGGCTGATGATGATGATTATAAATGTTAAAGTGTGTTATAAAATACTCATAAGATTATTGTATTGTCACCAGCTCTTCATAAGTGTACCAAGCGTGAATTAAATCTGTCCGTTTAAAGTGGGTCAAAATCGAGACATAAAGAGGCGGTCTCATACAAATATAAATCGTGTATAAAAATATCGTTTTCAGGTTTATATCGTTACACTTTTCAGGGCCAGAAGCGTGTCTGGTGTACCAATTAATGGCCGGGGGGTCTTTAGAGCAAAGGCTCAGATGCAAGTCGCATCATCCGCCGTTGTCTTGGGCGCAGCGGTATAGAATAGCACACGGTGTTGCCAGGTGATTATTAGGAAATTTATCTAATATATAAAATTCCCGTGAGTCAATGTTAGGAAAGGATTGATGACTGGAAAGTAGTAATAGACTGTGAAGGGTGAAGGAAAGGAATTGGGCCTCCCACACCCCCACTCACCGTATTAGACACGATAGCATGCTATTATTTCACGCCGGTTTTCTGTGGGAGTGTGGTACTTCCCCGTTGCGAGCTGGCTTAATTCGTGCCGGAGCGTGCTCGACTCCCACATACAAGTCCCTATTACCTTAGCTATAAATGAATCCGATTTGATTTCCAGAATGTTTTTTTTTTATGTCATAGCGGGCAACTGAGCTGGTGGTTCGCCTGATGGTAAACGATCACCACCGCCCATGAACATTCGCAAAGGTAGTTAGTGCCTCTGCGAATGCGCTGCCCGCTTTTAATGGGTAAGGGAAAAGGAACGGATTCATGACAGGAAAGAAGGAATGGACTGGGACGGGTGAGGAAAAGGAAATGTTTGCCATTAGCTTAGAATATCATAAACATTGAACTATTATTAAAATAAAAGTCACTTCTTACCCTACAGAGGTCTCCAATACCTCCACACAATGGCTGGGACACCTCTGATCCACGGTGATATCAAACCAGCCAACATTCTACTGGACCAATGCACGATGCCGAAGATCGGCGACTTCGGACTCGCCCGGAAAGGCCCGTACGGTGAAGATAGAACGCATATGAAGGTTTCTAGGTACGTGTAGAGTAGCTTGAGTAGTTTACACTACTGCATCTTATGATGCTATATGTCGGATATATATTTTAAAGCATTATTTTTATTGAATTTAATTTTTAAAAAGGTGTTAAAGTGCTCGGAATTTAAATGAATGTGGGCTTTAATCTGCTTGCATGTCTCATTTAAGTAATTTATATTATGATAGACTAACTTCTCCACCTGGCTCTACGCGCTAGAGGGTAGTTGTTTCTTTTTTACTTTTATTTTACTTAGGGCATTTTGTGTTTTTTTTTTTATTTTTTTTTTAATTTCCTTCGTAATGTGTTACTTGAAGAGCAGATGTCCTCATTAGAGGGCTCGCTCTACATGTCCAACTTTGCCTGGCAACACATCCGCTTATAGCGAATACCGCTGATTGCAGATTAAATACCTATATATATGTAAGAAAAATTCTTCGTAATGTCATTTTCCTAAAGCAAACTGAGATAAATCCAAATAGTATATAATGTGCTCGAGTTACACGTGGTATAAACTAACCATCTTTCTATCGTATTTTCATTTATATGCTTAATTATTTATAGATAAATGGTGAAACTGTATCATGACGATTAAAAAGTGTTTCTAGTAGAAGTCATATTTGAACAAATAATCATTTGAGTTTGAGTTGGTGTTTTTGAATACAATTTTCGTACATTTCCTCTACCAGAGTGCACGGCACCCGGCCGTACTTGCCAGACGAGTATCTCCGATCGCGCTGTCTCTCTCCCGCCGTGGACGTGTTCAGCTACGGTGTTGTTATGTTGGAAGTTGCAACAGCTCTGCCGGCTATAGAGAGGGCCAGGAACATTATGTTGCTGAGCGATTATATGCAGCAACAGGCGAGGGAGGGGGTGGATTTTGGTGAGGAACAATTGATATCTTCAATACAAAGTCGCTTTACGCCGTCTGTGTGTCTGTACGCTTAGATCTTTAAAATTACTCGGCAGATTTTGATGGGGGTTTATATGTACATTAACAGAAATCAAACTTCTCTGAATTTAGTGCGTGCGAAGCCGCGAGCAAAAGCTAGCAATTAATTAAATTTATTTGTAAAGAAAAATTTACAATTTTTTTCTACTGTAAATGTGAGTTGTGAGAAAATAAACAATTTTTTTCTGCTAGACGCTCGTCCCGGCTCCGCCCGGATATCAATTTCCTGTTTTATCTCAAGGTAACATTTAATCGGGATAGCAAGTATCACCCAAGTCAGCTTATACCCTGTCTGTATACCAAATTTCATCAATATAATTTCAGCGTGATTGATGGACGAACATCCAAAACAAACAAAATATTAATGTAAAGTGTGAAATTGCATAGTTTTTATTATAAACCCATTACAATTTCCACAGCTACACTCGAAGATCCCATACTAAGAGACACTCCAAATGCCAACCCGCGTATGTGTCGTGACTTCATATCCATCGGCTTGCATTGCACGAAATACTTACGACAGGAGAGACCCACTATGCTCGAAGTGTACAAACGGCTGGACGCCATGGAGTTCCCTGGGAAACATTACGCTTGATAAAACTACCTTCCACACGCGGCTTTGCGCGCGCTACCTGGTGGAGCGATACCTTATAGCAATACGGGGAAAATGTTATCTAAAAACACTTAATTATTTTGATTTAGAAAAGTTTTTTGACTTCGTTCAGTTCCGATTTTGCGTGAACTGGGTGAAACTGGGTGAATGAAGTGAAATTTATTGAATAAAATAAAAGAAAATGAAAATAAAATATAAAATAAAATAAAAGAAAAATTTAATTACTTCGTCCAGGTCCGACTCTTTGTGTAACAAGGTTTCGTGTTTTGAATGAAACTAGCAATCCGCCCCGGCTTCGCTCGTGGTACGTTTTTTCTCGCCATAAGAACCTTCCTTGTGCCTTAAGAACACCGTTCAAAAATTTAGCCGAATTGGTCGAGCTGTTCTCGAGTTTTACGCTTATCAACACATTTGACGTTACATATATATGTATATATAGATAGATAGAAAGTAGGATAATCGGATAAATAATTATGTACTTATAAATATATTTATTCTAGATGACTACTGAAATAGGCTTCGAACAGAAATGAATTACTGGAAACTCGATTCTCATTATAATGATACAATAAACGATCGTTAATTAACCGACTTTCCCCGAAACAAGGAGGTTCCAGTGTTTGATTTTACGCGAGCATTATATTAGGAGAGGAGACTGACTGTCTCCCCGTGACCACGCTCGCTGTAAAGTGTTGGAAACATCGGCTTAATAATATAATGAATAAATCGCCTTTAAAATCCGTTAAAAAGTTTTTAATTTCTAAAGGAGGTTCTTTTTTCTCTTTATTTGAAATAATAAAATAAATTTATTGTCTATAAAATAAACAATTTGGTTCTTACTCTGTAAGCCTTTCAACCGATTGGCGTTAATATTTTATATAACTTTCGCTTGATTGTACTCAGTAGCGAATCGATATTTATATACAACTAGCTTTTGCCCCCGGCTGTGCACGCGTTAAATTCGGAGTAGATTAACACATGTTATTATGCATATAAACCTTCCTGTTGATCACTCTATCTATTAAAAAAAAAAACCATTGCGTAGTTTTAAAGATTTAAGCATAGGGAAAGATAGAGAAAGCGACTTTATTTTATACTATGCAGTGATGTTAATTACTTTTATTATATAAAACCTTTAAGCATCAAATTCTTTAGTTTTAATAGTCACCCAGTATAAGAGTATTGAAGTGCAGTGTATTTTAATAACCGTTTAATTCCTCTTGCCAAATTGTGTGTGTGATTTTTTATAACATAATTTACCTATTGGACTTCATTTTTCATGTTTAATAACAAATCATACCGCTTCATAAATGTAATGCTGTCTTATAACGAGATTTGTGATCATCTGAAATGAAAAATCGGTAGAATGTGTTTCTGGAACATTATTCATATTAATTTTAATTATTCATCTTTGCTGTTTTTTGCACTTTATTATGAACTTCCATTAATACCAGATTGGTTGGTTGAGAATGTTGCTTGGCAATTAGTCCGCCTGTTTTATAATCGGATTATTTGTAATATTATATCTTCTATTTCTGTTTTTGTCTGTACAAACTCCATCTATGCTTACTTGACGTATTGTAAAAATAGATGAGACTCGGAAATTTATTTCAATGAAGTATACATGCACTAGCTCTGACCCGTGGCGTCGCTCGCGGAGTACCCGTGTAAAAAGTAGCCTATGTGCTAATCCAGACTATAAGCTATCTCTGTACCAAGTTGCAGACATAACGATAAGCTGTTTTAAAATAGTAGCAAACGTGCATTATCCATCTAAATTTACGAACATTCGCGTTTATAATATTAGTAAGATATATACAATAGAAGTCGATAAATAATTAAACAATTTCCGAACATTTAAATGTACGTGTATTTTTTTCATCATCATTACTATTTTTATTTAATAGATTTAAGTATGTGTGCATACAGCCCTATACAAAAATGAACTTAGAACTGTCCTTAAATGTATTTGTCAATATTCTAGTCGGAAAACAAATCTTTAAGCAAAAACAAGCTTATCGTCATAAGTTTAAGGTTTAATCACAAAACCCTGACAATACGTTCCAATAGCAATAAATTAAATCCCTAAACTAGTTGGTCAACATTGACCAAAAAAAATCCAACCATATTCCTATGAGTTAAAGTCGGATTTACAAAACACCAGACGTCTAGTCTTTCTCGCTGATTCTGTTCGAGTGGATATTAATGATAACGAAGATAAAATCAATTCAATATAATGTTTATTACAAATTAAAACATAAACAACATAATAAAACTTTAATTCTTTGTATATTACTGTTGTCTATTATGTCTTTATTTGTTTATTATTGCATATTTAATAGTAGCTTTAAATCTTTTTTAGAAATAATATTTAATTTAACCGAATTATAGGATTAAGGAATGGAATCATAATATTGTTATATTTTTTGAGTTTGTATATTCAAGCGACTGATTACACCTTCGTAAAGTTTCATATTTTTATAATAATATACTATGTCAATCATATATAAATCATGATGTTGTTTTATTTTAGCCTCCGCTTCGTTTTTATCTTGTAGGCTCATCATCCGTCGAAACCAAAGCTGTTCTCAGTTGATTAATGTCATGACCTTTGATTCAATAAGATGAGGCAATGATTGTGGCCTTATGTGACGATAATAAAGCGATTTCAATCGCAGTTATGTTACTTGTAAATAATACTATACTAATATTAAAAAAGGTACTGGTGTGTGACGTTGTAGGGAGTTGTCTAGATCTATAGAACCGATTTTAAAATTATGAATTTATCTGCGAATTACTACGTTATGTTCGAGGGTCATAGGCTAAGGTGACCAACGCCGCCCATAAACTTTTCAACAATTACGAATACCTGGGCAGACGCACTGCCAACTTTAATAAATAAAGGATAACGAAAAATTGATGGTACGAATAAAGGGTAAGAAAAAGGATGCGGGCCTCCGGCTCCTTCACTCAGCGGACGAAACACAGCAAGCTACTATTATACGCCAATCTTCTGTGGGGGTGCAGTACCTTCCCCGGTGCGAGCTGGCCCACTTTGTGTCGAAGCGTGTCATGAATTTGTGGCTTAATTGCTCGAGAAAAAAATTGGTGACGATGTTTGCTACTGTTTTACACATTAGCATATTGTTTACATCAAAACATAAAAAAGATAAGGATCGTTAGTGAATAATAATTTAAATTACCGTGATTTTTTTGTTTGATAAGAAAATATCATATTATGTTACAGTGAGCATGTTGTTTTAAATGCCTCATTTATATATGTTTCTTCGAAATATAATGTGCAATTGAGGTAAATACATAGCTTGAACCAGAATCTTGTTGTATCTGGTATGAAATATTGTTATTTCTTTACTTTAATTTACGTAATTTTTTGGAACGGAAAATAAAACACACATACAATAGAAAACTAGACATTTTTCTATAATACACACGTTTGGCCGTTTAGCCCGTCGTATAATTAAAAAATTAAAAAAATGCTGTATTGACTCATCCTATTGATTTATCATTACAAAAAATATAAGTAAAGCACATATTAATGAGAGAGTAACTTTTATTTGACCTCGTGTCTTTAGCTATGTTCATTCTAAATTTGATTTTAAACTGATGCCGACCTGACCGATCTAGGTTAGTTTATTGTTTTGTTTAGCCACGGAAGCATAACAGACATTCAAACAGACTTCAGAAATTATCACATTAGACCTAATGTGATAAATTCGAATTCGAAACCAGACTGGTTCGGGTAGAGAAACTAGTAAGTTTTCTTTATAAAACGGGACAATAGAATTTAGGGAATACAATAGAGATTGCAACAGCATCACCAATAAAATGCACATAATATTTGACAGTATCGACGGCAATTACGTAGGTTTATGTCTGTGTAATAAATGATGAAAAAATTACTTTGTAACACATTTGGTTAATACGTGTTCCAAATAACCTCATGATTTACGAACTGGTTTGACATGACCTTCACGCCCTTTGCATTAATTAGATTTTCTAAAATATATTTTTATAGAGATATACATTACATATGTCGCCATAAGATTGTAAAAAATTATTTGATTAATGATATGGATTTTTCGAAAAAAATAATATTTGTTATACAGGTTGCAACGCATGTGCAATAGGCTCAATTTAACTTATAATTTGTAATACAAACGCTAATGATGTAAAAATATTTATAATAATACTATCGAGTTCGTTTTAAGAATATCTCAAAAAAACGTTTGTCATTAATGCTCCGCTTATATTGGTCGGTATTTTATATGGCCTTCCTGGATAAGTGGACTAGTCAACACCTCCAAATTGTCAGAACTACCAAATCAAAAACCAAAAACCATAGAAAGCACCAGCTTTAAAATAAGAAAAGAATAGACATAGACAAACATTTATTCACACACAAGAACACACACAACAACTAACAAAGAAGGCAAAACACACAACGTTGTACAGAAGGAAAAATATAAACACAGCCACGACAATTTAAGAAGAAAATAAATAATTATAAATCTAAATTACGATGCTGTTGTGTGTTATGGCTGTGAAAAGGTCCAGGCTCAGCTTTATATGCCATGAATCAGTTGACCCATGACGCTGTTGATTCTACCAGAACTCAGAAGGAAGATTGATAGATAAGAAAGAAAATAAATTAACACAAATACATAAACAATAATGTTAGGCCACATTTTGGATAAATATATAAAAGAGACATGTGAAAGATTAAAAGAAAATTGGAAAAAAGGCCAGAGTAGTAAATAATAGTGAGAAAAAAGTACATAAATAAATGCTACATAAATACATAAACAATAAAAAGTGGGAAGCTAAGATACCGTACTGCTTATTAGGGAAGACTGTAGCGATAGCGAAAGGTGCTTTTTGTAAGCAAGTCGGAAGCTAAATTTTGACTCATCATTTACACATCATCAAACCACCCAAAAAAATATAGTCACAATGATAACCGGTAAAACCATTTTCAAGACGTTGACAATAAAAAAATCACCAATAAAGTGCCTGAGATTCGGGATTTCGGGTGCATTAAATTAGCTAACTATCCAGTTTTATATTATATCACAGATTATAAACAACAGCAGCATATGAGACATATCAGAAGTAAAGTTTTTATTTTCATATGAAAGAGCAATACTTCAGCTATCGATATTTAGGTAAATTTTGAGTATTTTACGTTGATAATACGTTACGGATACGAAATACGCAATTTATTTAATTATATACCATTGTATCGTGGTACGTGAGTACTTATGTAAAGTGATGCTTACCAGCCATTATAAAAACATTTCATACAATTTTTATTGCGATTCATAAAATTAGTATGCACGCTGTATATAATGATGTTATCTCTGATTCTGAGGTTAACTTTTTTAGTTTAGTTATGCTATGTTATGCTAAATAACGAGTTTTGAATTCTTAATTCAGGAATTTTTGATATTATTGCTTGATAGTTCTTATCTAGGTTATAAACATTATTAAGAAAAACGTTGAGACGTTTTAAATAAAGTAAATTAATTTCTTTTAGAAATTTTAAGGAGGGTAACATTTCAATTAATTAAGATCAGATAATTTTTAATAAAAAAAATAGAACATATTTGACACGGCCAGTAGAAGTTTGGTAATTTGGAATGATGAATGGTAGGGAAATCAAAAACTAAAAAGAAAAATAGTTATTAATGCAAAACTCTAGTAACTTAAGGAACTAGCTTTCCGCCAGCGGATTCCTCCGCGTAGTTAAAGGAAGAGGTAGATTGTTTCGAGTTTTTAACCTTATAATTGCAGTTATAAGAAACGAAAAACAGGAATATATTATATATAGCTTTTACAAGTTTCTATAAATTCCTTGTCTTTTATGCCTAATCATTCATAGGGAGTGTTTATTTAAAACTGTTAGAATCAGATAATCACGGTTTACCTAAGCATTAAAGTTTGCCTGTATTTTTTATAGTTGTTACCTCATAACATTTTACTGAGAATGCCGAATTTTATGATTATTTTTTTATTTGATACCTGGTACGAACTATGTGGTCCCATTCATAGTTAAAATTTTTTATAGTTCTGAATATTTGAAGGTAGTTTAGTTTTATGTTACCGCTCGAGTGTTTTTATGAATTTTCGTTTGTACCTCTGTATCATTTTCGCGGTAAAAATGTTTCTTTGGGCTTGTTAAAATTGTATATATATTATACAATTACATTTTAATTACAAATATAATTATTTAAAAATTATTATTTAACTTTACGTCTTGGGAAGGTTGGTTAAAAATTAACATGCGTTAAACACTATTTATTTACATGATACTCATATCTTCAGCACTACGCGAAGGAAGTCGCGTGCTAGTCTATACATAAAATAATAACTGGGCACTTCACGGATGGTCAGATTTTATAAACACTCTACGACTTATAATGCTATTTAAAGAACCTGATTGTTATAGGAATAGAAATACATGAGTCGTCCAAATTTATGTTTTCATTACTCTTGCGTGTTCTCGTAGGATAACAGTGTTTTAAAGCAATAATGGTGAGAATTAAAGTGAACGAAGGGGTGTTGGAGGGAAGTAAAGTGGATAATGTTTACGGCAAGCCCTATTTTAGTTTCAAAGGTATTCCGTACGCTGAGCCCCCTGTTGGCGATTTGAGATTTAAGGTAACGAATACTAATGTAGTGTAGTGTACCATATTTTTTGAGCTACTCTCCGAAAAAATAGAATTAATTTCATATCGAAGCTTATTAAATTGTATTTAAGTGTCGATCATTCTATTAATATTGTTATGTGCATAAGTTTAATCTTAGGAGGGAGATTAATAACATCGTATCTTTTTTACTGAAAAATTGTCCTAAAGTGTAGGAAAGCAGATGACTAATCTTATCAGAACAAGCACGAAGATCTTCGATTATCTATAAATGACATTGATGATTGATCTTCTGTAAAGTTGTACCTTGTGTCATTGGTTTATACCTATTATTCAACTCTTCGTATGTATAGGAGCTGATCCTACTAGTAGTTAAAGCTGTATATTTTTTTTTCAAGGCGCCAAAACCTAAATCGCCATGGACTGGAGTTCGTCAGGCAAAAGAGCACGGCCCTGAAAGCTGTCAATACGATGTTATATTTACACAATCTACAGAATTCATAGGTAAAGAAGACTGCTTATATCTAAATGTATACACTCCTAATATTGAACCGGAGAATCCACTTCCCGTCATGGTATTCATTCACGGTGGTGGGTTTTTTTGCGGCAGTGGAAATTCCGAACGATATGGACCCGAATTTCTGATAAAGCATAATGTCATTCTGGTGACGATAAATTATCGTCTGGATATACTTGGATTCCTTTGCCTTGACACTGAAGATATTCCTGGGAACGCGGGAATGAAAGACCAAGTTGCTGCACTCAGGTGGGTTCAGAATAACATAAGGAACTTTGGAGGCGATTCTGATAAAGTAACTATTTTTGGCGAAAGTGCTGGAGCAGCCAGTGTATCGGCACACTTAGTTTCGCCGATGAGTAAAGGACTTTTCAAAAGAGCCATAATGCAAAGTGGAACATCACTTTGTCCATGGGCACAAACATATGGAGCACGTGATAGGGCTATCCTACTTGCTAGAGAATTAGGATGTGAATGCAAGAATGATAAGGAGATATTTGAATTTTTCAAAAACCAACCAGCCATTAACCTGGTGAATAAAAAAGTTCAAATCACATTCACAGAAAGGGCTAAATTATTCCCACATGTTTGCTATGGGATAGTTTCAGAAAAAAAATTTGAGGGTCACGAATGTTTCATTGAAGGAGATTTCTTTGATCTTATGCGAAATGGTAATTGCATTCATGAAGATGTAGAAATAATGAATGGATACACAGAGGATGAGGGCTTCTTATATTTTGCACTGGGCTCTCCTGTAGATGAGGTTTTTAAACAAGCCAGCCACTTTGCACAATTCTTTGTGCCCCACGACATAATGAACCATGTTCCCGTTATTGAGCAGATGTCCCTTGGCACAAAGATTAAGAAATATTATTCAAAAGATCAATTTGTGAACAAGGAATGTAATTTTGATGAATTACTGAAATTCTTGAGTATGGATTATTTTATACACGGCGCCTTAAGTTGGCAAGCATTATGCGCTAAGAGAAACAAAAATAAATGTTATTTATACAAATTTTCATGTAAATCTGAAAGAAACATTTTTGCTCATAATGCGGGGTGCAGTTTCATATATGCTCACAGAACTCCCGTATCGCACGTTGATGATTTATTTTATCTATTTCCTGCTTCAATTAGCCTACCAGAAGTTGATATGAATTCCAACACATACAAAATGATCGAACAAGTTACCAAATTGTGGACGAACTTTGCAAAATACGGGTGAGTAGTTAATATATTATAATTCCCTTTCAGTCCAATGTGAGATTGATTATAGACTTAACGTAGGAAAGAAGCTGGAGGTTTAATCGACGTTCATTTTAAATAAATATTCATTAATATTGTCCTTCGCTTGAAGTACATAATGTCTATTAATATAATAATAGCTATTATGTCTCGTTCAAAAAAAAAGCAGTGGTGGCTCAGTGGTGAGAACCTCGGACTTCAAAATTGAACGGTCGGGGTTCGAGACCGGGCGAGCGTGCAGGAAATAAATTGATTTTTCAATTTATCTGCGCATGGGGATAATATCACCACTGCTTAAAACGGTGAAGGAAAACATCGTGAGGAAACCGGCATGTCAAAGAATCAAAAGTTCGACGACATGTGACATCTGCCAACCCGCACTTGGCCAGCGTGGTAGATTATGGCCTGAACCCTCATAGGAGGCCTGTGTCCCAGCAGTGGGAACATATGTGGGCTGTTGATGATGATGTCTCGTTCTTAAAAGCCATTACATCAATAGGTACATATATTAATACTACATTTAAATACCACATTATATGACAAAATTGAAAATATTTAATGCTTCATTCGGTCTTTATTACTTTTTTTTCTACTTACCTTTTGTGTAAAATCTTCAAATAAAATCACGCCAATCCGATGAAATACGCTGACATATTAATTAAACGAAAATGCAATCGGTCGCAATCGCAAATTGTATTCATATTTTTTAAGAATAGTATTCGTGTCAAATAAATGAATAATCATAAATATGTGAAACCATTCAAATTTCCGATTTAGGGAGAACTCCTTGCCAATGATAATGCCATTCAGAGACTATATAGAATTGCATCATTTATGCCCAGAGTTAACTATTATTGAATTATGACGAGCAGTTCATTTAAAGCTTGGATATCAATTGTGGCTTGAATAATATAATGTGTTTTTATGGATACTAATTGCTACACTTGATTTTTTTTTTTTATGTCATAGCGGGCAACTGAGCTGGTGGTTCGCCTGATGGTAAGCGATAGCCACCGCCCATGAACATTCGCAATGGTAGGACCTCTGCGAATGCACTGCCCGTTTTTTTTGGGGTAAGGGAAAAGGAATGGATTAACGACTGGAAAGAAGGAATGGACTGGGACGGGTGAGGAAAAGGAAACGGGCCTCCGGCTCCCCCACTCACCGTACGAAACACAGTGGCGTGCCACTATTTCACACTACTTCCCCGGTGCGAGCTAGCCCAATTCGTGCCGAAGCGTGCTCGACTCCCACAATAAAACCATTGTAAAATATGGGAAGCGTGTTCTGAATTAAAGAAATGTATTATTTATTTTTATAATTATTTAGTAGCAAAACCCTTGTTTATGAATTGACTAATTTATATAAATGTGTATTTAAGGAACCCCACGCCTGATGATAGTTTAGGAGCCCGATGGCTCCCGTATACGGCTGAACAAAAGCACTATTTGGACATTGGAGAGGAACTCATTCCCGGTACATCTCCGGATGAAGAGCAGATAAAGTTCTGGGAAGAGATGTATAGAGAGTATTGCCCGCAAAAATTGTGGTAACTGTGTACCGAGATAAACAAAAAATTGTTTACAATCAATTTTATGAAAATATTACCAATTAAAAAAGGAATATTAAACATAGTTGCATATTATGTTTTTCACTGGACTTCTTGATCGAAGAGTTAACATACAAACAGACAATTTGTTGTAATAGTGAATTTACTGAGTTTGTCATAAATATATTAAGTAGATACATTGTGCTTATTTCATTTATTCGAAAAGTTCCGAATTTTGGGTCATTAGAAAATTAAAATAAATAGGGTTGCTTAAATAACAATAACCCGGTTTGGACCGCCTCTTTGGCATAGTGGTTAACGCGTGAAAACTTTAAACAATTTTACAAATAATGCGAGAGGATATGAGTGACCACAATTTTGAGTTTGACTTATACGTAATTACATAACAATATACGAAGTATTTAACGTAGTATAATAGATAAGGCTAATTCTGTTTAAGATTTTGGATAAGATATCATGTGTTGCAGCTGGTTTATTAAAAAAAAAGTACTTTTAAATCGAGTTTTTATACTTTCTTTCATTGGCTCAATATTTCCTTGGAAACATTACTTTAATAAGCTAACTATCCATATACGAATTTTTCATATAAAATTTTCTGATCTTCCTTGTTTACTGGCTAGAGTATTATTTCTTAGCTCAAATTTATATTTACATTTTGTTTATCATCAGTTAAAATATGTCTTTTAATCTCATAATACAAGAATATGGTCTTTTAAACATATTGCATAATTAACTGTTTTGATTTTTTTGGTATAAAAAATACTTCAGCTGTCCATATTTAAGGTTTTTTTTTCTTTTATTTAATATGGTAATAAAATTGGAACTACAGAAAACATGTAAATTTTTGTTTACATAGTACTGTTTATAATCTGTGGCTCCGGTAAATAACGGTTGTACAATTTTGTTGAGAAAAAAAAATCTTATAGTATTTTATATGCCCACTGTATGTATGATGATTTATGTGTCATAACAAGGTCAACCCCTTTTTATATTTTGTGCCTTTGCCCTCTTTTATATCCTAATTTTAAAGGATATTTCCAATTCGAAATAATAATTGACAGTAATCTTTTAAGCTTCTTGCAACAAAGTGACATTTAGAAAAATAACAATGACTAACGATCCGGAAATGAAAAATTAAAAAGCAAATCATTAATGGAATTCCTTAATAAACATGGATTACAAATAATATAACAGCCACTAGAACCTACTTTCGGATGTTACTGTTAATACAGCCCAAATCGATCAAAGGCACGGTAAATGAAGAAAGAGACTTTTTCAACATGTGTTAGTTTTTCTGGTTCTATTATAGAACTGTCAACATATGAATTAATAATATTTTCACTTTTCTTGCGCTCTTTAGTACGTACGATAGCATGGTTTAAATCAACAATGGTGAGAATTAAAGTCAACGAAGGGGTGTTGGAGGGAAGTAAAGTGGATAATGTTTACGGGAAGCCCTATTTTAGTTTCAAAGGTGTTCCGTACGCTGAGCCCCCTGTTGGCGATTTGAGATTTAAGGTAAGGTACCTATTTTAGTTTTAAACAACGATTCCAAAATATTACACAGGTCTGCGATGAGAATGTTTTTTTAAGAATATTAAACATAACTTGTACATGTTGACATATACAACGCAAATACAAAATTTTTGTCATTGTAACACGTCACAATTTTTTTATCGGCATATTAAATTTAACATATTTTTTTCATGCACAGTCCACTTATGATAAATAACTTTTGTCAATTAGCGATTCTTAACAACTTAATGATGGTCTTTGGATATTATTACAAATATAGACAGTGACACAATATGTGACGTGAATAAATGTTAATCGCCTATAAAAACTTGGGTTGCAATATGAGTTAAGACTGAGGTCACAAAGATT
>NC_052130.1:4058955-4062507 GCF_012273895.1 Zerene cesonia | reverse complement strand
GAGGGTCACGAATGTTTCATTGAAGGAGATTTCTTTGACCTTATGCGAAATGGTAATTGCATTCATGAAGATGTAGAAATAATAAATGGATACACAGAGGATGAGGGCTTCGTATATTTTGCGTTAGGTTCTCATGTAGATGAGGTGTTTAAACAAGCCAGCCACTTTGCACAATTCTTTGTGCCCCACGACGTAATGAACCATGTTCCCGTTATTGAGCAGATGTCCCTTGGCAAAAAGATTAAGAAATATTATTCAAAAGATCAATTTGTGAACAAGGAATGTAATTTTGATGAATTACTGAAATTCTTGAGTATGGATTATTTTATACACGGCGCCCTAAGTTGGCAAGCAATATGCGCTAAGAGAAGTAAAAACAAAAGTTACTTATACAAATTTTCATGTAAATCTGAAAGAAACGTTTTTGCCCATAGTGTGGGGTGCAGTTTCATATATGCTCACAGAACTCCTGTATCGCACGTTGATGATTTATTTTATCTATTTCCTGCCTCAATTAGCCTACCAGAAGTTGATATGAATTCCAACACCTACAAAATGATCGAACAAGTTACCAAATTGTGGACGAACTTTGCAAAATATGGGTGAGTAGTTGATATATTACAATTCCTTTTCAGGCTTGAGATTGATTATAGGCATAAAGTTGTAGATTTGATTGTCGTTTATTTTAAGTAATATTGTTTTGCGCTTGGAGTATATTATATTTTATATGACACTGTAAGACAAATATTAAATTATTTAATACTCCATTCAGTCTTTATTATTTTAACTACTTAGCTAACGCCCTTTAATTAAGTAAACTCTTCAAATAAAATCACGCCAATCTATCCATACGATAAAAGCGAAAATACAATCGCAATTTAAACTGTATTTGTATATTTTTTATGAATAACATTCGTACACAAATAATCATGAGTATGTGAGACCATTGATATTTCCGATTTAGACCTTCAACTATAATCACTCGAGTAAATAATGAAAAACTTGTTTTCACATTGATTAATTTATAAAAATTAATTGTATTTAAGGAACCCCACGCCCGATGATAGTTTAGGGGCACGATGGCTCCCGTATACAGCTGAACAAAAGCATTATTTGGACATTGGAGAGGAACTCACTCCCGGGACATCTCCGGATGAAGAGCAGATGAAGTTCTGGGAAGATATGTATAGAGAGTATTGCCCACAAAAATTGTGGTAACTGTGTACCGAGATAAACAAAAAAAAGGCTTCCAAATAATCTTATGACAATATTGCCAATTAAAATGTTAGTTATTATATAAAATGTTTTTTACTGGACTTCTTCATCGAAGAGTTAGCATACTAACAAACAATTTGCGGCAATTGTGTATTTACTGATTTTTTCATAAATATATTTAATAAATGCATTGTGCTTGTTTCATTAATATTACATTGAAATTCCGTCATTTTGGGTTAAAAAAAATTAAATATATAGAATTCTGATCTTTATTCCAATATTACACATTCAAGATCATTATCTCTTTGCCTGTTTCGTAATTGAAAACCAGCCAGTGGTTCAGATTTTTTTTAAATAAATAGATGGAGTCGTGACAAAGAACAATCATCCAGTTTTATTTATATATTATAAACAGATTACACACATTTAGTCATGATTTTTACAGGCTTAACGTAGGACAGTGGAGGTCTAATTGAAGTTTATTTAAAGTACTAATATTATGAATGTGAAAGTTTGTAAGGATGTGTGTGTGTGTGTTTGTTGCTCTTTCACGCAAAAACTACAGAATCGATTGCAATGAAATTTGGTACGTAGACAGCTGGACAACTGGAATAACATATAGGCCACTTTTTATCCCGATATTCCTACGGGATACGGACATACGCGGGTGAAACCGCAGGGCGCAACTAGTTTAAAATAAAATAGAATGAAGTTATTAAATAAGTTTAAAAAAATCGTACTCAGTATTTATCATTCTCAAATATTTAACAACTATTACTAATACAAATATTTGTGTACATACACGTATGTATAAATTCACATTGCTTAAAGGTACAACTATCAATAAGTTTACAAATAATGTGAGAGGAAATGAGTGCCCAATTTTGTTAATACGGAATTACATAACAATATACGAAGAAATAAACATAGCATAATAGATAAGGTTAATTCAGATTAATTTTTAGATAAGATATCAAGTGTTGCAGTTTGTTTATTAAAAAATAGGATTTTAAAATCGAGTTTTTATACCTTGTTACATCCGCTCCATATTTCCTTGGAAATTTATGTTTAAAATGAATCTAAATTTATATAGCTCAACGGTGGCTGACCCAAAACACTGGAAAGAATTTGAAATTTGGCATGCAGATATATTATGTTGTAGGCATTCCCTCAAAAATAAAGATTTTGATAAGTTGTACCCCCAAGGGATGTACCCCCAATAGGGGATGAAAGTTTGTACCATGAAAATTTATTAAAGGTTTGAATAAATTATTTTTTTGCTATATAGAGTATAATTTCATATCTTTATTGTGGGAGTCGAGCACGCTTCGGCACGAATTGGGCCTGCTCGAACCGGGTAAGCACCACAGCACCACACCCCCACAGAAAACCGGCGTGAAATAGTCGCATGTCACTTTTTTTCGTACGGTGACTGGGTGACCCGGAGGCCCATTTCCTTTTCCTCACCCGTCCCAGTCCATTCCTTCTTTCCAATCGTCAATCCTTTCCTTTTCCTTTACTCCTTAAAAGCGGGCGGCACGTTCGCAGAGGCACTAACTCTGCGAATGTTTAATGGGCGGTGGTGATCGCTTACCGTCAGGCGAACCACCAGATCAGTTGCCCACTATGACATAACAAAATGTGTATATAATTTTTATGTACATATTATTATTCTTCAGTTTAAATATGTTTATAAATCTAAGTCTTTTAAACGTACGTATTGCGTAACAAACTGGTTTTATTTCTTAATATGATAAAATTCAGCTGTCAATAATTAAAAAATAATGAATGAATGGTTTTACGTTATTATTTATTAGGTTAATTAAAAAAAAAACCCGCACTTGCCTGTAATTTACTGGAACTACACAAAAAAATTGTTTAAATTTAGCTATCTGTGCCTCCACTTAGGTAAATAGCGGTTAAGTTGTTTTGAGAAAACATTTCATATCAAAAAGCTCGTCATGAATTATATGCCCACTGCATATATTATGATTTCTTATGTCTTTGCCCTTTCATCATCCTATTCGAAATAATACTTTACTTTTAACTTTCTTTTGACCTTCTTTATTTAGCATACTTTTAACCTTCTTGAAACAAGGTGATATTAAAAAAAATAGAACGACTAATCATTCACTAGGAATCCGAAAATTAAAGAGTAAAATCCGAAAATAAAACGTAGTAGTTAATGCTATGCCAAATAGTAGATTTCCATGGTGAAGTTCTATTAGCGGCTGAATTTGCTATGTTTGAAAAAGAGTCAGCAGAAAGGGCTTGGGAGTAATATAATGTCAGACGACGTTCTAGGATGACAATATCATAACCGTTATTGTCATTTTT
>NC_052130.1:4052371-4057955 GCF_012273895.1 Zerene cesonia | reverse complement strand
TTTTGATGAATTACTGAAATTCTTGAGTATGGATTATTTTATACACGGCGCCCTAAGTTGGCAAGCAATATACGCTAAAAGAAGTAAAAACAAAAGTTACTTTTACAAATTTTCATGTAAATCTGAAAGAAACGTTTTTGCCCATAGTGTGGGGTGCAGTTTCATATATGCTCACAGAACTCCTGTATCGCACGTTGATGATTTATTTTATCTATTTCCTGCCTCAATTAGCCTACCAGAAGTTGACATGAATTCCAACACCTACAAAATGATCGAACAAGTTACCAAATTGTGGACGAACTTTGCAAAATATGGGTGAGTAGTTGATATATTACAATTCCTTTTCACCCCAATGTGAGATTGATTATGGGCATAAAGTTGGAGATTTGATGGTCGTTTATTTTAAGTAATATTGTTATATTATATTTTGATGACAAATTATAAATTATTTAATACTCCATTCAGTCTTTATTATTTTAACTACTTAGCTAACGCCCTTTAAGTAAACTCTTCAAATAAAATCATGCCAATCTATCCATACGATGAAAGCGAAAATACAATCGCAATTTAAACTGTATTTGTATATTTTTTATGAATAACATTCGTGTCGAATATACAAATAATCACGAGTATGTGAAACCATTCATATTTCCGGTTTAGACCTTCAATTATAATCACTCGAGTAAATAATGAAATCTTGTTTCCCAGTTGATTAATTTATAAAAATTAATTGCTTTAAGGAACCCCACGCCTGATGATAGTTTAGGGGCACGATGGCTCCCGTATACGGCTGAACAAAAGCATTATTTGGACATTGGAGAGGAACTCACTCCCGGGACATCTCCGGATGAAGAGCAGATGAAGTTCTGGGAAGATATGTATAGAGAGTATTGCCCACAAAAATTGTGGTAACTGTGTACCGAGATAAACAAAAAAAAGGCTTCCAAATAATCTTATGACAATATTGCCAATTAAAATGTTAGTTATTATATAAAATGTTTTTTACTGGACTTCTTCATCGAAGAGTTAGCATACTAACAAACAATTTGCGGCAATTGTGTATTTACTGATTTTTTCATAAATATATTTAATAAATGCATTGTGCTTGTTTCATTAATATTACATTGAAATTCCGTCATTTTGGGTTAAAAAAAAAATTAAATATATAGAGTTGCATAAATTGCATAAGTTGCAGTATAACAATAAAGAGAAAAGAAATAGGAATTCTGATCTTTATTCCAATATTACACATTCAAGATCATTATCTCTTTGCCTGTTTCGTAATTGAAAACTAGCCAGTGGTTCAGATTTTTTTTAAATAAATAGATGGAGTCGTGACTAAGAACAATCATCCAGTTTTATTTATATATTATAAACAGATTACACACATTTAGTCATGATTTTTACAGGCTAAACGTAGGATAGTGGAGGTCTAATTGAAGTTTATTTAAAATACTAATATTATAAATGTGAAAGTTTGTAAGGATGTGTGTGTTTGCTGCTCTTTCACGCAAAAACTACTGAATCGATTTCAATGAAATTTGGTATGTAGACAGCTGGACAACTGGAATAACATATAGGCCACTTTTTATCCCGATATTCCTATGTCCCGCCGTACCCCGTACACCCGCGTATGTCCGTATCGGGATACGGATATACGCGGGTGAAACCGCAGGGCGCAAATAAAATAGAATGAAGTTATTAAATAAGTTTAAAAAAATCGTACTCAATATTTATCATTCTCAAATATTTAACAATTATTACTAATACAAATATTTGTGTATATACACGTATGTATAAATTCACATTGCTTAAAGGTACAACTATCAATAATTTTACAAATAATGTGAGAGGAAATGAGTGCCCAATTTTGCTAATACGGAATTACATAACAATATACGAAGAAATAAACATAGCATAATAGATAAGGTTAATTCAGATTAATTTTTAGATAAGATATCAAGTGTTGCAGTTTGTTTATTAAAAAATAGGATTTTTAA
The DNA here is from genome assembly GCF_012273895.1 of Zerene cesonia. Lineage (NCBI taxonomy): Eukaryota > Metazoa > Arthropoda > Insecta > Lepidoptera > Pieridae > Zerene > Zerene cesonia. Next base: position 4,055,955 of record NC_052130.1, on the reverse strand, counting down.
ATCGAGTTTTTTTACCTTGTTACATCCGCTCCATATTTACTTGGAAATTTATTTTTAAAATGAATCTAAATTTATATAGCTCAACGGTGGCTGACCCAAAACACTGAAAGAATTTGAAATTTGGCATGCAGATATATTATGTTGTAGGCATTCCCTCAAAAATAAAGATTTTGATAAGTTCTACCCCTAAGGGGATAAAATAGGGGATGAAAGTTTGTACCATGAAAATTTATTAAAGGTTTGAATAAATTATTTTTTTGCTATATAGAGTATAATTTCATATCTTTATTGTGGGAGTCGAGCACGCTTCGGCACGAATTGGGCCAGCTCGAACCGGGTAAGCACCACAGCAAAACACCCCCACAGAAAACCGGCGTGAAATAGTGGCATGCCACTGTGATTCGTACGGTGACTGGGTGACCCGGATGCCCAATTCCTTTTCCTCACCCGTCCCAGTCCATTCCTTCTTTCCAATCGTCAATCCTTTCCTTTTCCTTTACCCCTTAAAAGCGGGCGGCACGTTCGCAGAGGCACTAACTCTGCGAATGTTTAATGGGCGGTGGTGATCGCTTACCGTCAGGCGAACCACCAGCTCAGTTGCCCACTATGACATAACAAAATGTGTATATAATTTTTATGTACATATTATTATTCTTCAGTTTAAATATGTTTATAAATCTAAAAGTCTTTTAAACGTACATATTGCGTAACAAACTGGTTTGATTTCTTAATGTAATAAAATTCAGCTGTCTATAATTAAAAAATAATGAATGAATGGTTTTACGTTATTATTTATTAGGTTAATTAAAAAAAGAAACCCGCCCTGGCCTGTAATTTACTGGAACTACACAAAAAAAATTGTTTAAATTTAGCTATCTGTGCCTCCACTTAGGTAAATAGCGGTTAAGTTGTTTTGAGAAAACATTTCATATCAAAAAGCTCGTCATAAAATATATGCCCACTGCATATATTATGATTTCTTATGTCTTTGCCCTTTCATCATCCTATTCGAAATAATACTTTACTTTTAACTTTCTTTTGACCTTCTTTATTTAGCATACTTTTAACCTTCTTGAAACAAGGTGATATTAAAAAAAATAGAATGACTAATAAATAACTAGGAATCCGAAAATTAAAGAGTAAAATCCGAAAATAAAACGTAGTAGTTAATGCTATGCCAAATAGTAGATTTCCATGGTAAAGTTCTATTAACGGCTGAATTTGCTATGTTTGAAAAAGAGTCAGCAGAAAGGGCTTGGGAGCAATATAATGTCAGACGACGTTCTAGGATGACAATATCATAACCGTTATTGTCATTTTTAAATTATCAATCTACCAATCGTTACTGGTAAAATCAAGCATGTACCAAATTCTAATAGGAAATGTACAAAAAAGTTGCCCTTTCTTAAAAATTCTAACATTCACCGACTCAATTCGGTAAATCGTAAGATTTACTGGCAAAACGTAAGATTTTTCAATACAGGAACTTTTACAATGTCAAATACTTACATAAAATAATAACTAGATATAATATCATAAAACTGTCAAATTTTAAACGCTGCAACATACTATTTGAAGCACTGATTAGATACGAATAGAAACAAATGAGTTTTAAAAATTATATTTTCACTTTTCTTGCGCTTTTCAGTACGATAACATGTTTTAAAGCAATAATGGTTAGAATTAAAGTGAGCGAAGGGGTGTTGGAGGGAAGTAAAGTGGATAATGTTTACGGCAAGCCCTATTTTAGTTTCAAAGGTATTCCGTACGCTGAGCCGCCTGTTGGCGATTTGAGATTTAAGGTAAGGGATATAATCAGGTACCTACTTTAGTTTTAAGAAACGGTCCCAAAAAATTACACAGGTCTGCGATGAAAATATATTTTTAAGATTTCTTTTTATTGTAACACGTCACATTTTTTATCGGCATATTATATTTAATAGGTTTTTTTCATACACAGTCCACTTATAAAAATAATTTTTGTCAGTTAGCGATGTTCAAGAACATAATTATGTACTTTTATATTATTACAAGATATGTAGGCTGTATGACTTATCACTCCGTAGCCTTTGACCAGCCGTGAAATAATATGTGATGTGTGTGTAAATGTTTAACGCCTATAAAAAACTTGGGTTGCAATATGAATCGAGTTTGAAAGTCCATCTTTTGAAATATCACATAGATTTTTTTCCAAAAAATGTAGTCGATTCCAGTGAGGAGCAAGGCAAAGGTTCCATCAAGATATAAAAGAGATTGATAGAAGATATCAAGGTCGTTAGGACGTTAATATGATGGCGGATTATTGTTGGATGATATTATGTAGAGATGAAGTAGAATAGAATAAGAATAGAAAGAAAACACGTCATTGATTGTTTTTTTTATTCTTATTTTTATTTATTCACACTCAATCAAAGTTATAAAATTTAAAAAAAAAGTCTTTAATTAATTTTTAAATTGTTTGACCTGTAGTTATTGATACACTAGTACGTATACCATGTAAATCTGTGTGTGAAGTGTGACGTGATAATATATAGGAAATAAATGCTCTTTCATTTATAACACAGTTATAACGAATACGATAAGTTTACGTAGAAAAATTTTCACAAAAATAATTTCACAGACCTGTGTTTTTAAAATATTAGATATCTATCTATTTATTAGAATGTTATATTAATTTTACGGTATGAATATCGTGGACACTTTTTGTTTTTTTTTTGTTGTAATTAGTAAAGCGTAGATAGCTGTTATAATATTGCCATCTACATTAGCTTTGTTTTATTGGACAGATTTATAACTAGACATCTCCTTTACTCAAATATTGTCTTAAAGTTAATAGTGTATGCTTTCCTTTAAAGGCGCCTAAACCTAGAACCCCATGGATTGGAGTTCGTGAAGCAAAAGAGCACGGACCTGAAAGTTGTCAATATAATATTTTGTTACCACAATCTACGGAATGCAAAGGTGATGAAGATTGCCTATATCTAAACGTATATACTCCTAACATTGAACCAGAGAATCCACTCCCCGTCATGGTGTACATTCACGGTGGTGGATTTGTTTGCGGCAGAGGAAATTCCGAACAATATGGTCCTGAATTTCTGATAAAGCATAATGTCATCCTGGTGACGATAAATTATCGTCTAGGTATACTTGGATTCCTATGTCTTGATACCGAAGATATTCCTGGGAACGCGGGAATGAAAGACCAAGTTGCTGCACTCAGGTGGGTTCAGAATAACATTAGCAACTTTGGAGGCGATCCTGATAACGTAACTATTTTCGGCGAAAGTGCTGGAGCCGCCAGTGTATCTGCACACTTAGTTTCACCGATGACTAAAGGACTTTTCAAAAGAGCCATCATGCAAAGTGGAACATCTCTTTGTCCATGGGTACAAACATATGGAGCACGTGATAGGGCTATCCTACTTGCTAGAGAATTAGGATGTGAATGCAAGGATGACAAGGAGATATATGAATTTTTCAAAAACCAACCAGCCCAAAACCTGGTGAATAAAAGAGTTCAAATAACGTTCACAGAAAGTGCTAAATTATTCCCACATGTTTGCTTTGGTATAGTTTCAGAA
>NC_052130.1:4003066-4051371 GCF_012273895.1 Zerene cesonia | reverse complement strand
ATGTGAGATTGATTATGGGCATAAAGTTGGAGATTTGATGGTCGTTTATTTTAAGTAATATTGTTTTGCGCTTGGAGTGTATTATATTTTATATGACACTGTATGACAAATTTTAAATTATTTAATACTCCATTCAGTCTTTATTATTTTAACTACTTAGCTAACGCCCTTTAAGTAAACTCTTCAAATAAAATCACGCCAATCTATCCATACGATGAAAGCGAAAATACAATCGCAATTTAAACTGTATTTGTATATTTTTTATGAATAACATTCGTGTCGAATATACAAATAATCATGAGTAAGTGAAACCATTCATATTTCCGGTTTAGACCTTCAATTGTAATCACTCGAGTAAATAATGAAATCTTGTTTCCCAGTTGATTAATTTATAAAAATTAATTGCTTTAAGGAACCCCACGCCTGATGATAGTTTAGGGGCACGATGGCTCCCGTATACGGCTGAACAAAAGCATTATTTGGACATTGGAAAGGAACTCACTCCCGGTACATCTCCGGATGAAGAGCAGATGAAGTTCTGGGAAGAGATGTATAGAGAGTATTGCCCGCAAAAATTGTGGTAACTGTGTACCGAGATAAACAAAAAGGGGTTTCCAAATAATCTTATGAAAATATTGCCAATGAAAATGTTAGTTATTATAAAAAATGTCTTTGACTGGACTTCGTGATCAAAGAGTTAGCATACTAACAGACAATTTGCGGTAATTGTGTTTTTACTGCTTTTGTCATAAATATATATAATAAATATATTGTGCTTGTTTCTAATGAAACTATATTAATATATAACACTAAAATTCTGGTAATTTTGGGTTTTAAGAAAATTAAAATAATATATAGAGTTGCATAAATTGTTATATTTTAACAAAAAAGAGAAAAAATAGGAATTCTGATTTTTATTCCAATATTACACATTCAAGACTATTTCTCTTTGTCTGTTTCGTTATTGAAAACTGACCAGTGGTTCAGATTTTTTTTACAATCAATAGATGGAGTCGTGACAAAGTACAGTCATCCAGTTTTTTTTATATATTATAAGCAGATTACGCATATTTAGTCATGATTTTCACAGGCTAAACGTAGGGTAGTGGAGGTCTAATTGAAGTTTTTTTTAAAGAAAATGGAATAAAGTTATTTAATAAGTTTAAAAAAATCGTACTCAATATTTATCATTCTCAAATATGCACATATGTATAAATTCACATTGCTTTAAGGCACAACTATCAATAATTTTATAAATAATGCGGGAGGAAATGAGTGCCCAATTTTCATTTTGCTAATACGTAATTACATAATATACGAAAAAAATAAATATAGCATAGTAGATAAGGCTAATTCAGTTTAATTTTAAGATAAGATATCAAGTATTGCGGTTGGTTTATTAAAAAAAAGATATTTTAAAATCTAGTTTTAATACTTTGTTACATCCGCTCCATATTTCCTTGGAAAAATTATTTTAAAATTAATCTAAATATATACAGCTCAACGGTGACTGACTGACATAGTGATCTATCAACGCACAACCCAAATACTATAAAATAATATAAAACACTCGACCGATTGGGTTGAAATTTGGCATGCAGATATATTATTTCGTAGGCATCCGCTAAAAAAGCACTTAGATAAGTTCTACCCCCAAGGGGATAAATAGGGGATGAAAGTTTGTACCATGAAATATATTAAATCCTAAGTTTTAATAAAATTAAACTTTTTGCTATATAGAGTATAATTTCATATTTTTATTGTGGGAGTCGAGCACGCTTCGGCACGAATTGGGCCAACTCGCACCGGGTAAGTACCACACCCCCACAGAAAACGGTCGTGAAATAGTGGCATGCCACTGTGTTTCGTACAGTGACTGCCCATTTCCTTTTCCTCACCCGTCCCAGTCCATTCCTTCTTTCCAATCGTCAATCCTTTCCTTTTCCTTTAGCCCTTAAAAGCGGGCAGCACGTTCGCAGAGGCACTAACTCTGCGAATGTTCGATGGGCGGTGGTGATCACTTACCATCAGGCGAACCACCAGCTCAGTTGCCCACTATGACATAAAAATGTGTATATATTTTTTATGTACATATTATTATTATTATTATTCAGTTTAAATATGATTATAAATCTCAAAGTACTTCAAACGTACATATTGCGTAACAAACTGGTTTGATTTCTTAATATGAAAAAATTCAACTGTCCATAATTAAAAAATTATGAATGTATGGTTTTACGTTATTATTTATTAGGTTAATTAAAAAAAAAACCCGCACTTGCCTGTAATTTACTGGAACTACAAAAAATAAAATTGTTTAAATTTAGTAATCTGAGCCTCCACTTAGGTAAATAGCGGTTGAGTTGTTTTGAGAAAACATATCAATGACAAAAAGCTCGTCATAAATTATATGGCCACTGTATGTATTATGATTTATCTCACATTATACAGTTAATCACTTTGTTATTTATGTCTTTGCTCTTTCATCATCCTATTCGAAATAATAATTTTCTAATAACTTCTTTTAACCTTCTTTCTTTAGTGTAATTTTAACCTTTTTGCAACTAGATGATATTTAGAAAAAATAAGAATGACTAATCATTCATTACGAATCCGGAAATGAAAGAGTAAAAAAATAAATCATTTAAAGAATTCCTAAATAAATATCGATTAAAATATTAGATTACAGTCACGAGTATGATCTACTTTTTTATGTCACTGTTTGTACAGCCCATATCTTGGTACATCCTCGAATTTTAGAGTAAACGTTACACTTATAAACTCTGAATTGTAAAGTCCCATCCGTTCTGTGATCATTGTTGGCTTTAATGGAATTTGACGTGTTTCACAGTCATCATTGCCGTGCGACCTGTGTTTGAAAAAGAGTCAGCGGAAAGGGCTTGGGTACGATATAATGCCAGACGACGGTCTAGGATGACAATATCATAGTCATTATTGTCCTTTTTAATTGTTGGCCTTTTGAAGGTTAACAAAAAATGTTTTATTCCCAAATAACAATTTGACAATCGTAACTGATAAAATCAAGCATGTACCAAATTCTATTAGGAAATGTACAAAAAAGCTGCCCTTTTTTAAATTTTAACATTAACCAACTCATTACAGTAGATCGCAGCATTTTCTGGCAAAACATAAGATTTAACGAAGGGGCTTTTATAATGTCAAATACTTACATAAAATAATAACTGGACATAATGTCATGAAACTGTCAAATGTTAAACGTGTGTTGCACACTATTTTAAGCACTGATTAGATACGAATAGCACTGATTAGATATTTACATTATTTTTAAGTAACGTTTCCACAAAAATATTAGAAAATTACATTAATTTTACGATATGAATGTCGTAGACGTTTTTTGCCCTTTTTTCTTGTTAGGCGTAGATAATAGGTAGGTAGGATAGATAGGTATACTATGATTCCTATGTCTTGATACCGAAGATATTCCTGGGAACGCGGGAATGAAAGACCAAGTTGCTGCACTCAGGTGGGTTCAGAATAACATTAGCAACTTTGGAGGCGATCCTGATAACGTAACTATTTTTGGCGAAAGTGCTGGAGCAGCCAGTGTATCGGCACACTTAGTTTCGCCAATGACTAAAGGACTTTTCAAAAGAGCCATAATGCAAAGTGGAACATCTCATTGTCCATGGGTACAAACATATGGAGCACGTGATAGGGCTATCCTACTTGCTAAAGAGTTAGGATGCGAATGCGAGAATGATATGGAAAGAAAGAAAAAACATTTATTTGATGGACATGACATGATACAAAACATTGAAGACATACACAATTACACCTTAACAATAACAAAACGTTTCATACCGCCACCGAAAATAAATTATAATTAAACACGTACCCACGTAAAATTATTGTCACTCGAATGAGGGGCAGTAGTAAATTTCCGAATTGATTAATTTGTAAAAAAGTGTATAGGAACCCCTACGCCTGATGATAGTTTAGAGGCCCGGTGTCTCCCGTATACGACAGAACAAAAGCATTGTTTGGACATTGGAGAGGAACTCACACCCGGTACATCTCCGGATGAAGAGCAGATGAAGTTCTGGGAAGAGGTAGGTATATAGAGCGTATTGCTCTCAAAAATTTTGGTAACTTTTTACCGACATAAACAAAAGAGGGATTCCAATTAATGCTGTGTAAATATTGCCAAATATATAGGAAACAAAGTTCTAAAAAATGTCTATTTAAAGGACTTTTTTTTGGTTATTATTTTTTACTGATTTTATGATAAACATATAAGGTAATTACGTTTTGCTAGTTTTATTTATATATGACTTTTAGATATTAATTGTTTCAAAGAATTAACATATTTTTTTTAATATTATTCAAATATTATGAATAAGGATAAGATAAGGAAATAAAAGAGAGCTTCAGTATTTAATACAGAAGAGTAATAATAGGAAAAAAAATAGAAACAAATCACTTAGTACTTATCTACACGCTATGAAAATATTTGCTTTATTGGTCATGTATTTTGGTGCATGAGTTGCGCTGCATTCTTTAGTTAAAGGCGTTATTATACACGACATTTTTCTTTCCTCTATGATCGAAAGATCAAAAATGTTGAAAAAAACACTTAAAATAGTATGACAACAACATGCATTTTTAATAGAGAAACATAACACTACCTACATGTTGTATTACTTTATCGTCATTCGTTGGAACTCTTCAACAAATCGATATGACATTCGCATTAAATTCACACGAATATGAGAGCCCAATTTGGCTAATACGAAATCACATAACAAGATACGAAGTAATTAACAAATGACAGATAAGGCTAATTCAGTTTAATTTTTAGATAAGACATCATGTGTTGCAGTTGGGTTATTAAAAAAAGTACTTTTAAATCGAGTTTTCATACCTTGGAACAATCCTTAATATTTCCTTGGAAAATTTATTTTAATTAGCTAGCTTAACTACCAAATTTTTTATTTAATTTTTTTTTCTTGCATCTTTGTTAATAAGATAAAGAATTCATTTCCTAGCTCGAACTTTTATGTGCTTTTCTTCATTTCAAATTTGTTTATTCATCTCATATACAAGACTATGGCTTTTTAAATGTACATAATGGGAAACAAAAATGGTTTGATGTTTTAAGGTTTTATGCGTATTATTAAATAGGTTAATTAAAAGAAGATACCCGCTGTGGTCTGTGATTTACTGAGAGCAACAACTATTCATTCAACTGCAGAAGAAATGAAAATTTAGTAACCTGTATGCTGAGCCCTGTAATTTTTTTTTTTATTTAATCTTTGTCCCCGTTGCACGTGCTAATTTTGAAGAATCTGTCCTATTCGAAATAACAATATAAAGTAATATTTTTAAGTTCACACAAATAGGTGATATTTAGGTAAATGAGAATGACAAATGATCTGGAAATTAATATCTTAAGACAAAATAATTATGTGTTGTGGTGGCAATTACACCAAATTTTGAAATATAGATTAATATGTGTTAGGATATAATTACAATTAGTAGGTCTTTGTCCTTAATATTGGTGGAGGTGCATGGTTTTCTAAGCTGCTGTGAAGGCACTACATTATTTAAAAAGAGTCAGCGGGCTTGGCAGCTTGGAGAAGACTTAATGCGCGGGACGACGGTCTAAGTTACCAACTCAGTTAAAACTTAGCATTTACTGGTAAAAAATAAGTTTTACCAATAAAGGGGCTTTTACAATTACATACACATAAAATATAACTGGGCCTATTATAATGGAACTGTCAAATTTAAAAAACACGCTGTGGCATACACTATATAAATATATCCTGATTAGATATGAATAACAATAGACGAGTTCTTCAAAATGATATTTTCAGTTTTCTTGTGCTCTTTATTACGATAACAGGTTTTAAGGCAATAATGGTGAGAATTAAAGTCCACGAAGGGGTGTTGGAGGGAAGTAAAGTGGATAACGTTTACGGCAAGCCCTATTTTAGTTTCAAAGGTATTCCTTACGCTGAGCCTCCTGTTGGCGATTTGAGATTTAAGGTAACGAATATTATAAGGTATGATATGCTTTAAGAGAATTATATAATTCATAAATATTTTCAAATTCTAGCGTTTTTTTTTTGTATGTAAGCGTAGATTCTAATAATACTGCCATCTGCATAAGCTTGATCTAATTGGGAAGATCAATTACATCACATTTCTTTACTGAAATAAAATTAAACTATCAAACTTTTGGGGATAGTATAAACATGTAACATTTAACTCTAATACCGTTGGATAAGTTTCCAAGCCTTCGGAGAATAACTCTAATAGCTAGTTATCCTCCGAACTATCCCTTTGTAGAAAACCTTATAGATACGGTTTTCTATTTTAAATACTGTATATTTTTCTTTCAAGGGGCCAAAACCTAAAACGCCATGGACTGGAGTTCGTGAGGCAAAAGAGCACGGCCCTGAAAGCTGTCAATATGATCTTTTGTCAACACAATCTGCGAAATTCAAAGGTGAAGAAAATTGCCTATATCTAAACGTATATACTCCTAATATTGAACCAGCGGATCCACTTCCCGTCATGGTGTACATTCATGGTGGTGGGTTTAATAGCGGCAGTGGAAATTCCGATCAATATGAACCCGAATTTCTGATTAAACATAATGTCATTCTGGTGACGATAAATTATCGTCTAGACATACTTGGATTCCTATGTCTAGATACCGAAGATATTCCTGGGAACGCGGGAATGAAAGACCAAGTTGCTGCACTCAGGTGGGTGCAGAATAACATAAGCTACTTTGGAGGTGATCCTGAGAACGTAACTATTTTTGGCGAAAGTGCTGGAGCCGCCAGTGTATCTGCGCACTTAGTTTCGCCGATGACTAAAGGACTTTTCAAAAGAGCCATCATGCAAAGTGGGACATCTCTGTGTCCATGGGTACAAACATATGGAGCCCGTGATAGGGCTATCCTACTTGCTAGAGAGTTAGGATGCGAATGCAAGAATGATAAGGAGATATTCGAATTTTACAAAAATCAACCAGCCGAAGACCTGGTTAATAAAAAGGTCCCAATAAATTTTACCGAAGCTGCTAAACTAACCTCAGACATTTACTTCGGCCCAGTTGCAGAAAAAAAAATCCAGGGTCAAGAATGTTTCATTGAAGGCGACTTATTTGATCTTATGCAAAACGGCATTCATGAAGGGATAGAAATTATAAATGGGTACACAGAGGATGAAGGCATCATCTATTTTGAGAGTTGCAATGCTGATAGGATGTTTGAACAAGTCAATCAATTTGTACAATTCCTTGTGCCCGACGACATAGTGAACCATGTTCCCGTTGACCAACAAATGATCCTTGGCAAAAAAATGAAAAAGTTTTATTTTAATGATCAATTTGTGAACAAGGAACATCATTTTGATGAATTCCTGAAATTCTTGAGTATGAATTATTTTATACACGGCGCCCTAAGTTGGCAAGCAATGTGTGCTAAGAGAGGCAAAAATAAAATTTATTTATACAAATTTTCTTGTAAATCTGAGAGAAACATTTTTGCTCATATGATGGGATGCAGTTTCATATATGATCACAGAATTCCTGTATCGCACGTTGATGATTTATTTTATCTATTTCCTTCTTCAAATGCCCTACCAGAAGTGGATATAAAATCCAAAACCTACAAAATGATTGAACAAATTACCAAATTGTGGACAAATTTTGCAAAATATGGGTGAGTAGTAAGATACATGGTATTATAGATCAATTCAAATTGGGGCTGATAGTAGAATATTTGTAGAAATCGTAGGGTTGAATTCCTGACAGACGTCGTTCTGTCTTCGCACGAACTGTCACACGCGTGAAGCAAGCAAGCAAAGCTTTGGTGCAAATTTCTTAAGCTTTTCCTACATAAGAACATTCTGCTCACAATAAGAAATACAATGAAAAAGAATTAACTAAATGTCGACCACGGGAAATAGGGATTAATTTTTATATATTATAGAACAAAATATTTACCTTTTTTACCTTAATATGATGTAATATTTGTTTCGCTATTATAAACACGTACCCAAATAAAAATTATTATCACTCGAATTAGGGGGGCAGTAATAAAGGAGGGGCAGTAGTAAATATTCCAATTGATTAATTTGAAACGGTGTATTTAAGGAACCCCACGCCTGATGATAGTTTAGGGGCACAATGGCTCCCGTATACGGCTGAACAAAAGCATTATTTGGACATTGGAGAGGAACTCACTCCCGGTACGTCTCCGGATGAAGAGCAGATGATGTTCTGGGAAGAAATATATAGAGAGTACTGCCCGCAAAAATTGTGGTAACAGGTTACTGACATGAACAAAAGAGGGTTTCCAATTAATGCTGTATAAAATATCGCCAAATATAAAAGAAAAAAAGTTCTATAAAACGTCCTTTCAAAGGACTCTTTTGGTTATGATTTTGTAATAAACATACTCGGTAATTACATTTTGTTAGTTTCATTTATATAACATTTAAATTTTTATAGTAACTAAGGAATTAAATAGTTACTTAGCAATTATAAGCATTATAATAGTTTTAGGGAATTAATACATATATTTTTAGTTTACTGAAATAGTATGAATAAGGATAAAATAATAAGGCAGAAATACATTGTATCTAGGAGTCAATTCGACACGAATTAAGCCAGTTCGCAGCAAAAAAGCAGGGAAGCAAGGAAAGACCCTGGTGCGAACGACACCTCCAACAGAAGTCCGGCGTAAAATAGCATACTGCTGTGATTCGCTCAGTGAGTGGGGGAGCCGGAGTCCCATATCCTTTTCCTTACTCTTCCCAGTCCTTTTCTTTACTCTTCTCGTCAATCCTTTCTTATTCCTTTCCAACTTGTAAGGGCTTGGGAACAATATAATTCCGGACGACGGTCTAGGTTACCAACTCATTTAAAACTTAGCATTTACTGGTAAAAAATAAGATTAAGCAAAAAGAGGCTTTTACAATTACATACGCATAAAATAATAACTGGGCCTGTTATTATGGACCTGTCAAATTTAAAAAACACACTGTGGCATACACTATATAAATATCCTGATTAGATACGAATAGCAATAAACGAGTTGTCCAAATGATATTTTCAGTTTTCTTGCGCTCTTTATTACGATAACAGGTTTTAAAGTAATAATGGTGAGAATTAAAGTGAACGAAGGGGTGTTGGAGGGAAGTAAAGTGGATAATGTTTACGGCAAGCCCTATTTTAGTTTCAAAGGTATTCCGTACGCTGAGCCCCCTGTTGGCGATTTGAGATTTAAGGTAACGAATATTATAAGGTAGTACGTTTTTTACTCGACTTTTAATCTTCAAATTCTAAAAAATCGTTTAGTATTGAAGCGTAGATTATTGGATAATAATACTACCATCTAGATGACCTTGGTCTTACTGGATAGATTAATTACATAACAACTCTCTTCACTGAAAGATCATCCTAAAGCGTAAATTGCGTGCTTTATCATAGTAAGCACGAAAATTTAAGAGGATTTTTTTTGCCATCGTTGTTAAGCTGGTGGGTCGCCTGATGGTTGGCGCTACCTCCGTCCATGAACATTTAGAAAGGCGTAAGGATCGTAATCGATCGAAGGTCGATTGCAGATCTTACGCCTCTACAAATTGATTGATGTCTATTAATTGGAATGGGACTAAGAAAGGATTCACGAGAGGAATAAAAGAAAGGAAAAGGAAGGGTAAGGAAAACGATATGGGCTTCTGGTTCCCCCACTCATCGAACGAAATGCTGCTGCATGCTACTATTTCGCGGCGGTCTTCTGTGGGAGTGTGGTACTTCCCCGGTGCGAGCCGTTTCATGCCGAAGCGTGCTCAACTTCTTCATACAGTATAAATGGATAGTATAAATAACGTGTCATTGAACTCTATTAAGGTTGGATAAATTTCAAACTTTTCACAAGATATCTGTACAAAAATCTGTGAAAACTTTGAAATGGGGTGGGAATTGGGAGTGTTCACAAGAACACTCCCATACCTGCAGTAATAGCTATATATTTTTCTTTTAAGGCGCCAAAGCCTAAAACGCCATGGACTGGAGTTCGTGAGGCAAAAGAGCACGGCCCTGAAAGCTGTCAATATGATCCTTTGTCAACACAATCAGCGCAATTCAAAGGTGAAGAAGATTGTCTGTATCTAAATGTATATACTCCTAATATTGAACCAGAGGAACCACTTTCCGTCATGGTGTACATTCACGGTGGTGGATTTTTTAACGGTAGTGGAAATTCCGATCGATATGGACCCGAGTTTCTGATAAAACATAATGTCATTCTGGTGACGATAAATTATCGCCTGGATGTACTTGGATTCCTTTGCCTTGATACCGAAGATATTCCTGGGAACGCGGGAATGAAAGATCAAGTTGCTGCACTCAGGTGGGTGCAGAATAACATAAGCTACTTTGGAGGTGATCCTGAAAACGTAACTATTTTTGGCGAAAGTGCTGGAGCAGCCAGTGTATCGGCACACTTAGTTTCGCCGATGAGTAAAGGACTTTTCAAAAGAGCCATAACACAAAGTGGATCATCACTTTGTCCATGGGCACAAACATATGGAGCTCGTGATAGGGCTATCCTACTTGCTAGAGAATTAGGATGTGAATGCAAGGATGACAAGGAGATATTTGAATTTTTCAAAAACCAACCAGCCGTAAACCTAGTAAATAAAAAAGTGCCAATAATTTTTACCGAAACCGCTAAATTATCTTCAAACATTCACTTTGGTATTGTTGTAGAAAAAAAATTCGAAGGTCAAGAATGTTTCATTAAAGACGATTTTTTTGATCTTACGCGAAACGGTATTCATGAAGGGATAGAAGTTATAAATGGGTACACAGAGGATGAAGCTATTGTCTATTTTTCGAGTTGCAATGTTGATCAGGTGTTTGAACAAGTCAATCAGTTTGCGCAATTCTTGGTGCCCCAAGATATAATGAAACAAGTTCCCGTTGTCCAGCAAATGGTCCTTGGCAATAAAATGAAAAAGTTTTATTTCAAAGATAAATTTGTCAACAAGGAACGTAATTTTGATGAATTATTGAAATTCTTGAGTATGGATTTATTTATACACGGCGCCCTAACTTGGCAAAAAATGTGTGCTAAGAGAGGCAAAAATAAAATTTATTTATACAAATTTTCATGCAAATCTGAAAGAAACATTTTTGCACAATTGATGGGATGCAGTTTCATATATGATCACAGAATTCCTGTTTCGCACGTTGATGATTTATTTTATCTATTTCCTTCTTCAAATGCCCTACCAGAAGTTGATATGAATTCCAACACCTACAAAATGATTGAACAAGTTACCAAATTGTGGACAAATTTTGCAAAATATGGGTAAGTATAAGTATTATTATTCTTATTCAAGTCTGATTGTAAAATATTTTTGAAAACTCGGGGTCGAATTATTCTGGATTATTCTCGATTATTTTGAGTAACTATTCAATAACTAGCTGACCGGACTGGGGTTATCCAATCAGTTCACGCAATGACAAAGACATGAAGTCTTTTGAAGTAGATAACCCAGCTATACTACATAAAAACATGGTTCAGTCTGATGGGCAAGTTCTGTTGACTTATAAAATCGGAGATTTGAAACTCTGATGTGGAACTCCAAGAGCCCAGATACGCTTTATAACATGAATGGAAATGACATTTTGCAAAAGTTTTTCAGTCTGATGGGCATTATCTGTCGACTTATAATAATCGAGATATGGTTGAAATGATCTATATTTGCGGTAAATCCAGGAATAAAAGTTGTTCTCCCTCCATTTTTTTCACATTCTAATTTTGTAAAATATAAACACAATACATGCTATTGATATCACATTTTATTTTTTATTATTATCACTTAAATATTAACTTAATAATTAATATATAAGTGAAAATAATTTAAGTAAATTCTTGGATATATTATTTTAACTATATATCAATGACGATGTGATATTTGTCGAGAAGTAAATAAATATCGTTTTAAAATTGATTAATTTATGAACTTGTGTATTTAAGGAACCCCACGCCTGATGATAGTTTAGGGGCACAATGGCTCCCGTATACGGCTGAACAAAAGCATTATTTGGACATTGGAGAGGAACTCACTCCTGGTACATCTCCGGATGAAGAACACATCAAGTTTTGGGACGAGATATACAAAGAGTATTGTCCACAAAAATTGTGTTAACGATGTCATCGATACATCATAAGCAAAAAAGTTTCCAATGAGTTTTATGTATAATATTGCCTAATAAAAATGGGGCAAATTTGTGTAAATTTTCTATTCAATTACCTTCTTGACCAAAAATTATCTTAAAGACAAACCATTTGTGACAATTATGTTTGTTTATAATCTCAAAAAAATAAATGCGAAAGTAACACGTGTGTCTGTCCCTTCTTCACGCCTAAACCACTGAACCGATTTGCTTGAAATGTGTTGTAAAGATACTTCTTTGGTAGCTGTTTGGCTGGTGGTTCGCCTGATGTGAAATAGTAGCAAGCGAATGATTTTGTTTCGTATGGTGAGTAGGGGAGACGGTGTTCTTATTATTTTCCTTAAATTTCCCAATCCTTTCCTTATCCCATACCTTTTTAAGCCGGCAATCCATTTGCAGACACGTAAGGCCTGCGTATAGCCTTGCGCCTCTCGAAATTTCATGGACGATGGCAGCGCTGGCCATTAGGCGTCCCACTAGCGCCTTTGCCGACTATGACATAAAAAATCAATATAGAAACAAAAAAGGTATTTATCATATATTCAAATCATGATGACTTTCACAATTTTTATCATAAAACATTAGGCACGCAAGTTCTTACCGCGCAACAGATTTAAATACATTTGATGATGTTAATATTACCTGTCTTTAATCTAAACACATTTCAGCAGAATCAATATATGTGGGATATTTTATAGTGAATGGAACATGTCAAAATCTAAGTTTTTTTTAGATATAGCAAATAAAAGAATGATAACTTACTTTAAAGTGTATAGTATAAATTAAGTTTTTTATGACGCTATCTATCCATATGAACGCCATCTAGCTACATCCCCGGTATAGCGCTGAATTTGCTTAGATTGTAACATAATTTATGAATACAAAATAGCCCATTTTTCGTGTGGATATCTTCCAGAGTAGGTACTTGCGACCTTGGAGAGCCGTGTGTTATGACGGATAACTACCGACCAAACACCACTCTGTGGTCCATCCAGCAGCTTTAGTGAATTGATTGATGATTGCTAGTAGTGACCAATATAAAATATCCCTAGATTCTGTAAATGTGTGAAATGGAACCCTGGTGGACGATACCTACATTTTCACGAAAAGATACTTAAATTAGTAACAATTGCTAGGAGATAATATTAATGCCAAGTCATGAAAAAACGTCAACTACACGAAATAAAATGCAATTTGATAAATAACAGATAATTAAACGATGTTATTTATTGTTTATTATCTATGTAATCTGATAAACGAGCGACAAAAACATTCAGGTATGTAAACCTATGTCAAAGTTCAAACTTAGATGCTTTTTTCTTCGGAAAGGCCGAGTTTTATCAAAAATATACCTCGACATAAAATAACTAACCTAACTAACCTAAAATTATCTTACGGTGGGAGTCGAGCACGCTTCGGCACAAATTATGCCAGCTCGCACCAGGGAAGTACCACACCCCCACAGAAAGTCGGCGTGAAATAATAGCAATATTGTGTTTCGTACGGTAAGTGGGGGAGCCGGAGGCCCATATCCCTTTCCTTACCCTTCCCAGTCCTTTCAATCCTCTCATTAATCCTTTCTTAATCCCTACCCAATTTAAAGTCGGCAATCCATTTGTAGATGTCATATGCATGGACGTGGTACCGCTTACCATCAGGCGACCCACCAGCTCCACTGCTGACTATGACATAAAAGATAACAAAATCGGCCCTCCTTGATAGTCATTATATAAGCGCCCCATTGATTTTTCATTCAATGTTGTCCCTAAAAATGAAGTGGATTGCACCGGACATAACTGTTCACCGTCTAACATAATACTAATACGGGTACTTATAGTAATAGAAATTCTACATTATTTTTTTTATATTTATTTGTTACACGCTCGTCCCGGCAATCAAGATTCCTGATTTATCCCAAGGCAGCATTTATTTAGGATGAAAAGTATCCTATCACCCAATTCAGCGCATATCCTGTCTGTATAACAAGTTTTATCAAAATCCGTTCAGTAGTTTCAGCGTGATTGACGGACCAACATCTAGTTTGTTTAACTTTAACATTTACAATATTAGTGTGATATAGTGTGATAATAATAAATCAGTTTTGTTATCATGGTAAGTAGGTTTTGTTATCTTCTTTTCAACATCGTTGTTTTTAGTAGGTTAATAAAAGACGGATTTACACTTCGGTGAAAATATATATTTTTACAGAAAACCTATTCGATTTGAGAACATGTCACATTCAATAATTTTAATAACATTTGCAATAAAAATACATTTTGTTTATAACAATTAAATACTTCTGAGGCGGTATGATGAGGTTCGAAGTCGATTACAAATACATTTGAGATAAATTTATGTTTTCGAATTATATACAACTCAATTTAAATTAAACTTAAGTCAACAGTCGCTGTTTAAGCCGAAACTTATTGATTGAAATTAACTTGACCTAAACAGCGATTACTTTATAGAACCCATACATTGCCTCCATAGGCTATTTCTATACGTACGTCAGTAAATGACCAACTATTGAAAATTGGGAAGATTTAGGGCTGTCGGTTTTACTTGTTGAGTGTCTTCTTCTTTTTTATTAAATGGCAACTCTCGAGTCCGCGTCCCTAATAGCCTATTAGACACTGCCATATTATGTCGAATATGATCTGACATTTTGACTAATACCGGTCATAAGCCTTACTTCATGCAACCAGTTATAGAGAAAAATGGCTTTGTATATCCATGGTTTGTTTTGAATTTTTTAATAAATATTAAATACTGTACAGTCCCCAAACTAGGACAGCCTAATATCTTGGGAATCTCTAAATAATGCATTACGTGGGACAAGTTTAAAAAGTTATTAACTATCCGATAATTTTAGTTCTGAAGTAAAATAAACTTTCGTAATTACCCTATTAATTCAATCATTATGAAAATATTTATAGATCTATAGTAAGGTAAGTCGACAAATGAGTTCAACAATTTGATATTTTAAGGACAATAAATACTTCCTCAACAAGTGTAATTATTTGTTGTTGGCTTAATAAAATATAGCAATTTAGACCTTCTAGCCTTCACATACGGGTTATTTTTCTAACATCTAGTCATGTTGGATAGAAAAGATCCGAGCATTGCGAATACTTTTTTAATAAATCAGCTTATACAACATGTTTTCTATTAAAAATATTGATTTTTTGTTGGTCTTATACATCTCTAGAAATGCAAGTGATATTCATATCCCATAATTTTAAATAACAGAGCGAATTTCCCCTAACAGAAAACGACTCGCATCCACCCAAAAAAACTATCATATATATATATTTATTTCTATACAATAAACAGTTAAAAATTAACAAATCTCTTAAACATGGCAATTTTATTTTAAAAACACACGATCGACGTACAAAAATTAGTCACCAATTTAGCACTGCAACCCCTACACACAACACTGAAAAATCATTTAAAAACTATCACTGGATTCAATAGGAAATTCAATACATATTTGGTTGAGACGGTGCAATCGTTGACAATCGTTCGACACAATTCAGACAGTTTCGACAAAGATGGCGCTCGAGCGCTGAGACTTCCCCGCGCAATTTTACATTCGACGCAACTGATTTCATAACCTAAAACGTTCAAATCGTTGGAGCCGATGTTGTATTGCGTCGTTAGATCGTTCAAGAGCGTCCCTTTGAAACGTATCTTGTCATCCAATCGCAAAAGTTTCGTGTAGTTTGTGAAGAAGTGGTCGAATATTATGTCTATTTCCGCGTGACGCTTCAGTAGACCCCCGCTGGTTTCCATGTTGACTTTCACTTCGTAGATGTACCTGAAATATGCATGCAGTGTTATTATATATTATACAAGCTGACCCGACAAACGCTGCTCTACCTTACTCTTATCATTTAGGGGTATGAAAAATAGATGTTGGCCGATTCTCAGACCTACCCGATGTGGACACAAAATTTCGTGACAATCGTTCAATCCGTTTCAGAGGAGTATGGTATATATAACTAACATTGTTACACGAGAATTTTATATATAGAGATAAAGCGAAATAAAGAGTTAAATTTTAAGGGTTTAAGTTAGGGCACTGTTCCGATTTCCTCAACCATAATAGTTAAATTATATCCTACATATGAAATCAAATACTTTAAACAAAATCATACTTAGAATTTTATAAAATATTATATACTTACTCGTTCATATTATTCAAATGACAGCTTTTGCCACTCTGCCTAGCGGCCCTACGGACAAATTCGCAATCGTCCAAATTTAGACCTTCCCCCTTCTGACATAGAGTCGAAAATTCCTGTCCGTAGTAACACTTGAAATACTCCCTAACAAAGGCCGGCAACCACGACGCAAAATCGTTCCATTTATTTTTCACATTCTTTATTTTCACACCTTTCACATAGCCCTCCCAATTCACGTTCGAACCTTCTAGTACAGAGCATTTGACCTGAGTGGCCGCCATGTTGTTTTCGAGCCAAGATGGCGCGTGGCATTGGTTGTAATAGTCGTCCCAATTGACGTAGTGCGAGTTATCTTCGTAGTCTGATATAAATTCGTTCTTGAGAAGGTTTTTGAGGCTGGTTTTGTCTTCGCTCAACAGTTCTATGAGACCGGAGGGCACACCCTCATCTTGAAACCCGACTATTAACTGATTGCTGAAGTATATTAGAGTTATTATGCCGATGCTTAGCTGAAATGGAATGGAATGTGTTATTGAAACTCACACACACATAAAAACTAAATGACTATGTATATTAATTTGATTGAAGAGTTGAATTTGCCTTTTGTTACTTCGGTTCTTTAGTACTTATACTAAATACGTTTCAGCTTACTTAAGACTGGTGTAAACTCGCAATATCCGTTAATTTGAGTACACTTTATTTGTTTAATTTTTAAATGAATCCAAACAAAAATAGTAGACGAAAATTATATAAAATTAGCTTCTCGCCCCGGCTTCGCCCGTGGCACATATATGTATATAAATCGGTTTAGCAGTTATTGCGTCAAAACGTTACAAACATATAAAAATACAAGTTTCCACTTCACAATATTAGTATTGTAGATAATTTAATACCTGGAAAGGAGTGACAAATTTCTTAGTAGCCTCAGTCTTTGCCAGCAAACACGTGACACCCAGCCCCGTAGCGAAACTGAGCAGAACCGTCATAGTGTACAACAACCTCGATATCGGTATGTACTGTAAAAACGCGAAAATCGGCAACGTAACCGTCACAATACCGATTATTGGTAAGAAGAGGAAAGAGCACACCAACGCCAATGTGCCCCGTATCAAACCATATGTTGTACACCCGTGCGAACAGGTTATAAACATTTGCAACCAACTCAGTGTAACACAGTGCGGGAGGGTGTACTTGAAAAACCCTTGCCAATTGCTCCTCCGAGCCATTGCAATCAGAATGACGGGAATAAGGAGCGAGAAAAACACGCGGGCGTTTAAACAAAACTCGATGCTATTCCCTAGTATATAAGACGGATAGTTTGATATGTGCAAATCGAGAAACCGCCAACCTTGGTGGACGACCGTATCTTTCTCGTACGGATACTTCGCCAGAACATTAATCCCGAATGATACCAATGCCAACACGTCTGGATACGGTCGACCATTCGTGCCGAATGAGAACAGAGTTAAAAACATTAGGCAAAACGATAGAACGCAGAATTCTGAAAACGGCACCCATTGCGTGGCTATAAAGGGATAGAGGAACAGATTGACAAAAAGCGCCAAGAAAAACTGCAAAAATGGCGCCAAATTGTTGCGCACGAACAAATTCTCCGATTCGTCCGGCTGCAGGTTGCCATCGCTGTACCGAAGAAATAGCCCAGACCACTTTCGAAAATCGATAAACTGCCTTTTGGCCAGCAGCATTTTAAAGGTGCATATTACCATGGCAATAATACTAACGTAATACATAATTAAAGGTACTAGGTGATACAAACTGTCTGTGCTTACAGACAAATACGCTACGAGAAGGAAAGAGAGCTCTAGATTGGACAACCTGAAGGACAAAGAGCCGAAATAATAGAGCAATTTTAGGTACAGCACTTGAATAAACACTTGGGGGTGGAGAAAAGCCTGTTGCAGGATGGGGATGTGGTCTAGGGCCTTGAGGCTGGGGTCTGTTAGGGTCAATTCGTAGCTGACTAGAGGCAATTCGCCCTGACAGTAATCAACGGCGGCTGAAACTAGATTATCGACTGTGAGATTGCGGATTTCTTCGTTGGAACGGCATCGCTCTGGGTAATCTGAAAGTGACATTGTTGAACATTAATTTACATTTCTGTAATTCAATCACATTCGCAATAATATTCGATGTAGCTGCAAAATAATTTGATATCACGCAAATAATATCAGTGGACGATTTGAAGTATTTGATCAATCCATAAGAATCTTTATGGAGTATCAGGAATCATTTAAATGACCCAAAAAATAAATAATTTAAGACCGTAAAGAGAAGACTATATCCTGTGGTTTAAAATAAGATCTTAATAAGATCAATAGCAAACATACCTTCATTGTTAATTTCTGCAGTCCAAATAGTACCATTCCCATGGATATGGTCTCCGGCTTGGAGTGACTCCAAAGCTTGGCCATCATTCAGTGCTGGGGCGTCATCTAATAAAATTTGTAATGATTGTAGTAAAAATTAAACATACAATTTTAAAACACTTATTGTATTTATGATCATTCTTTTTTACGTGAAAGGTATCCATAAATATTTTGAAGCCCCAACCTTATCAATGCCTATGCCTTACGCTCAAAGACCGAAAAGCTTTGAAAGAATAACTAACAATGCGTTCTGGCAATGATGAAATGCAACGTCGATTCTGAAAATAACACATATTATATCATTTCTTTTTGATAAACCCTATTCATTAACATACCATGTGACTCATCCAAAGCTTCGTCTTCCGGTTCTTTTTTGAGGGTAGTCGTACATATCTCACGGATACGCCGCTCTAACTGCGCCGTTGTTATAAACTGCTCTCCGTTCGATAAACTGAAATATTATTTACTAGAAGTATTCAATTTTTACTATGGCGTACCTAACACCTGAATATAAATAAAGCGCAAAGGTGAATCTACCCAAATTATAGGACCGAAGGGGCTGAAATTTGTCATACAGATAGCCACTATGATGTCGGCGTCCAATAAGAAAGGATTTTCGTAAATTCTAACCCCGTGGTTAAAACTGGGGATAAAATTGGCGAAAAAAACGGAAGATTTTACAATAAACATTTATATTGACCACGCGGGTGCTAGTTTATGATAAAACAAATTTCATCGAATAAACTAAGATAAAAAAAAACATACAAATAGTGCCCACGCTTCATTAAAGAGCGCTAGAGATTCTGAACTAAGAAATTAATAACATAAAATTACATTATGCATATCTACATTATGCATTATATCACATTGATATTTCATTACGATAGCAAAAGAATAATGCAGCACTTATAAAACCTCACCATGAAATAGCTTTTTAGCGTGAACAAATTAAAAAAGAAAAACTCATCATAGTTACCTAGCAAAAAGGTCCCTAGCCGCTTTCCTGGCTACAGTCTCTTGTCTGCTGGCGGCGAGGCACGACTTGGCGCGGACTATCGGCGCACTGTCCTCGTCTATCACGCCGCTGCGAATACACCTGGCGATGATACACACAATTTTAAAACAAATAAAGTATAAAGTATGGAAAAAATCGCTTTTCTATTATTGCTGAAATAAAAAAAAAACGTTTTTTTAAGGCATATCCACCTGTTCATCCAAATATAAGTCGCATTAATCCTCGATATGACGCAACAATTTTTGTTCTGTTTTCTACAGTGTTCAGGAGTGAGTTTTTATAAGCACATTGTAATAATTGGGAATATTATCGTTCAGTGTGATGTGGCTGTTGCTTAACTACATAAGGCTAAGTTGAAGTTTAGAATCTGAGGTGAGAAAAGGATATGGAATTTATTACAACTGTGGCTCAGAATCATGATGACATTTATTCTAATAAAGTACTATTTAAGCATGGTTGGTAATTAGAGAAGCTCTGCCACAATATTGATTTAAATTCTTTTAAGCGAAGTCTAATTAAGTATAGAAGTTCAATACGAATTCGAAACATATAATCGAATTCTTATTCAGGATATGACCATGACCATAACCTATTCATAAAAATATAAGAAATGGTTTTTAGAAGACAACTTCTGCAGGTTTGGCTAGGCAGGGTAGGCTAGCTATTGGTTAGGAAAAGGAGGACAGGAGAAAAAAAAGGATAGAAGGAGGAAAAGGAGGTTTCACGATAACTGAGGTGACGGTGCAAAGTTCGTATATCCTAAATCCGAATCTACATTTACTATTAATAAAGAGAAATAATGATAGCATGCGCTACGACTCACATATATTCCTGTAACTCAATCTGAACCCTATTCCACCTCCGTTGCCAGAGCAAAAAATCGCGAAATTTCTCATTCATTTATTTAAACTAATATACCACTTCATTACGAATACATGATAGAGAATTGCAGTGAGAACGGAGAATTTGTTTTCAGAAATGTGTTTACTGTTGTTGAAGAAGGAATGACAATATTGATAAACATTATTTGTTACCTCATATCATTTCTTGCATTTTAATTTTTCTCGCTACGCGTTAACGTGGCTGTCGTCAAACGATGCAATTTTGAAATTGTTGACATTTTGCGTCATGTACATATCGTGAATGCCAGTAACAGGAAGCAAGCGAAAATGAGCACAAAGATCCGATATTAATTAATAGAACATAAGGGCGCAATTTCATACAGAAATGAATAAATTTTCGCCGTATCGTTAATTACAAAATGAGTGCAATAAAGTTATATGTTGGATTCAAATTATCTAAGAAGACTATACCTATCAATATTATATGCGAAAGAAATTCTTTTCTATTTCTTAAACTACTAAACTGATGAAATTGATACAAAGCTATTACTTATACACTAAAGCAGCTGGATGGAACATAGTGCGATATCAGTCAGTAGGAATCCGACATAACTCACGGCCTTTCCCAAAGGCCATGGGCACACATGCAAGACATCCATACTTAAAAAAAGATTAGGTAATATAACATCCCACTATGAACAACAGGAGTGGAGTAATAATGAAAAATAGATACTTTTGCACGTAGAGAATTGTAGAAACATTTTTGTAATGTCACTACAATTGCAGTTAACACATACCTTCGCAACATTCTTCTTGCTTCTGGGTGGGCCTGTTCAGTGGCGCATATGAGCCATTCCAATGCCTGCTTGAAATTTGATATTTTGTCCGCCTCTAGTTCTGGAAAAATGAATTAATTTGTAAGTTTTAATGTCTGAATTTTTAGCAATTAAGGCAAACTCAACTTAAGAAAACTTTTTCGAAAGCCAACCAAATTGGAATTACGGTTCAGTAGCTTAAGTAGGTTTTAAGTGAAAGAACACATATCCATCCATTGCAAACATTTATATTATTAGTAAGATTCAATCATCAATGCACTGTCAACATACTTATTGATTACATAGTCTACAATAATGTGTAAGTGTCTTCTGTTCCCTTGTATAAGCAAGAAAGAAAAACAAAATATGGTAGCCATGTAAATTTTTGTTCACTCGTACCACTGTTTTGTTTTTATGATACTTTACAACAGTAGCTTTAATAGGCATCTACTAAATTAATTAAATAATATTAAATATTTTACCAATATTTAGCCAGTCTATCTGTGAGTGCCATTAGCTTTATAATATGTGCAATGAGTAAAACCACGCTGGACCACTAGTTACACAATAAATTAGTATTCACTCAAAGTCCTGTCAAATCATTCTAATTAATAATGATTGTTGCCCCTTAATACAGGTAAAGATGTGAGCATGAAACCCAGTGGTTGTCTGGTTCGATGCTTGATGGGGAACAATAAAAATTGGTCTGACAGCAAGAAAAAAATTGATCTTAAATCAGTTGATTTACAAAATCTTTCCCACAAAGTTTAATGGGGCACAGGAATTCACATACAAATTAATTAACAGATGTTTTTCTTATAATTGCATATACTAACCACATTTTTCTTCTAATAATTGTTTAGCCAGAACAACCTGTGATTCAGCACACCCATCTTCGGCCAATTGGTTTCTGAGACGCTTCAGAGATCCTTGTGGTCCATCTGAATGAAATAGATTTAACAAAAATAACAATGAACCAATCATTTTCTTGAATTTACCTTTGTTCTATGTGAGTAGAATGAATTTTAATAAGAAAAAAAACAATTTAAACCTATGCGTATGTTAACAATATAATTAATCATAAAGTTCAATGGACAAAACATTCACTAATAGATAAAGTTTTTTAAGAATAATTTGCCTCTATATTCTACTTGTAGGACAAACTTAAGCAGTTGATTTGCTCCTCAACTAGAATATTTAAGTGAATTTTAAAGTAGGTACAATTCACTTAATAAGATTTTTTACCAATTGAATTCAAAATTCAGTATGTACATTATTTATACTGGAAACATGAAGGTATATTTTATAAATAGGAATATTATTGTTCTTTATTATCGATGCACCTAATAAAAATAAATGAATTTCAATTACTTACCATGCAAATTCCAACGCTTCCTTCCAACAGGCATTATTTCATAACGTCACAGATGATAAAACAACTTTCTTATTTAATTATATTATTTTATCCTTATGTAAATAACGTTAAAAAAATCATATTTTTATGATCAATCGATTGTTTTGTCAATTTGGCAATTGGCAATTGGCACTTGCGAAATTGTCAATGTGAAGTTCACTTGTGGGTGTTTACAGTTTTCGTATAAATTTTAAATAAATCTTTGTCAAGGATCTTAAAGCGGGACTCTATTTCGAGTAAAAATAAAGGATACTTTATTCGGAGTTATTTCTATATGAAGCTGGACAATCCTATGACTGTTAATAAAAATTTAAGATGTGATAAGTCATTACGCTCGCACCTCCACCCACTTTCTATTTTGCTCCCTCATAATATTATTATTACGAAGCTTAAAATAGATACAGGTTAACGAGCAGATGAATCAGACGCATCCTTTATCTATATTCAAACAAAGTAGATATACAGGTACTTGAATTAAATGTTATGGATAAAACTATTTTAGGTAGGTAGATTATTTTAAAATAACTTAGTATATTTTTATTTTTTTAATTAAATGTCTCCGAATAAAGTTGTGCCGATCGTTCACATTCGCACGAATACGCAAACCCCCTAGTGTAGAACGGTATTTGCTAATGGTTTTTCCTAATGAGCTTAATACACTTCACTAAATTTAGTTTCTAAATTCAGAAGCAAGAGGCTTGTAATTATACTGTCCTTAGGCAATAAATCCGATAATGGACATAAAGAGTGATGTAGAACCAACAAATAAATCTTGTGAGACCGTTTATTCAGAAACAAATTACTATCATACGAGAAAGTATAAGTGCAAAAAATAAAAGATATGTTACCAGTGATTACAAAATAAACGTATTAACCTTTTAATGTTTATAATTTAAATACCTTCAATATCATAAACCGTGCTAACAAAATTTATAAAAGTCAAGCAAGACGACTTTAATTTTAAATTTTTACTAATTTGCTTGTAAATATTGAAGCAAAATTTAGTAAGATGAAAAAATAAAATGTTATGACTAATAAGCGCATTACCTCAGATATAATATAATACTAAACTCTTTAACCTACAGTAGGTATGATCAATAATGTGATGTAAAATGTCAATAATTTTTAGTTTCAACCTGTGGGCTGTGGTGTCAACTGTCAGTTTCTAGCCAATTCTGACGCTGTATGGTCGCCCAATGCGTTGTGAGGTTCGAGAAATCAGTGTTTGGAAAAAAATAAATAATGGTGTTAACATAAACTGGATTTACTGAATTACAAGAGACTTTGTATTGAAATAGTTAAAATGTTGACGCCTAGCTTCAAACTATCACAGGATGAAAACCACGTGTTTATTACTGTTCATGCACCATACACGAATGTTGGAGATACGGAAATCGATGTCGACGGAGAGAACTTTTTGTTCGTTTCTAGTCCTTATTTTCTAAGGCTGCGCCTACCAGGAAAAATAGTTGAAAATGATAGATCTAAGGGGTCTTATGTTTGCGATTCTGGTGATTTCAATCTTATGTTCGACAAAGAGACACCCGGCGAGCATTTTGAAAACATGGACATGATTACTAGTCTTTTAGCTCCACGAGACATACCAAATGTTAATCCCAGTTTAGTTGAAATGCTCGAAGAAGACGGTATCACGATTGAGGAAGACCAGGGTGAGGCAAGTAGCGAAAGTAATTCAAATAAATATTCCTACGGTTTTGCGTGCAAGATCTCTACAGATTTCCGTGATGTCGGCAGTGAGTTTCCACAAATTTTTGAATTAAGAGTTCCCGAAAAAGTAAGTCTAAATGAGCGCCATGGTTTACGAGAACAGTACGAAAATCATAAATTCTCCTCTGATCATTATTTAGCTGATTTATTTGACGAAGAACTCATAAGCCCCTATATAAAACTTACCCTGTCATGGGAAGCCAATGATTTTGACAAAGATGCTGATTTTGACGAGGATGAGATCAGTTTGTTGAAGGAACTGCCTAACAAACATTATATTTTAACTAAAAATGAACATAAGCAAGTACTTTTAGGCCTTATAGATATTCTGTATGGCTATTGCTATGATAAGAGAACAACCTTGAATGAAAGTACAGTTGAATCTAGCTGGACCATAAATAAATTATCCTCAACATTAAGTTGGTTTTGTGTTTTCAATGATATGAAACAAGTAGTTACTGCTTCTTACCGACGAGCTTTGATATATCCAATATTTAGAAACTTTGAGCTCTGCCAAAAGGTTCAGAATGATCTGATTTCTCTGTTAAAACATGGTAAAAAGTTCATAATAAAAGGTTTGGTGAACATTCACAAAATGTTCAATTCAAGCAATGATGCACGATATATATTGAACCAGTTGTATATCAACGATTATTTGATTTTTATTCAAAAGTGTCGGGTTGAGGAGTTAGCAGAACTCTGCAATAATCTGACCAACATTGAAATAAACAAGAACGACCTGTCTTTAGAATTGGAGGAATTGGAAGCTGCTGCGGAAATGGTTAACCAGGAAGAGTCTCAGGTTATGGAGAATGAAATGGCTTTGAAAATGGCATCTATGTCTTTACTGCCAGATTTGAAAAAGTCAAGTAATTACCTACTCGACGATAGTGATAGTGAATCCTCTGATTCAAGCAGCTCTTCTTCAGACAGCTCATCTTCAGACAGCTCATCTGATTTGGACTCTGATGATGATTATTCCTCTTGACGCGATACCTTGGAGTACGCTGGTAAAGGCTTGTAAAAGCTTTTTAGACTGAAATGTGATAGACAATTAGTTCTATGATGAATAGAAGCAATGGACATTTGAACACTTATGTGATTTATTAATGAATACTTTTTGTGAAGTAGAAAATATACCTATACTTATATAATTGCTGTGTAAATGGTGAAATCAAACACACTTTATTGCAACAATTTATACTCGAAATAATGTTGTTAAATGTCTCATAAATATATCATAACAAGCTTAATTCTATTATATGTGCCAAAACATTAAATTTGTTGGAAATTTGCATAAGCTTTTTAGTAATAATTGAAGAATAAAATGCTAGGTCTGCTTTTTCATATAACAATCAACCTTTCCTTTTCTAAAAGGGTATAGCTATAGATAAACATAAGTATGTAATTTATGGATCTGTAAATTAAGCTAGTTGTACAAGTATATCTTATTTTATCTATGTAATATGATAGTGGAACATTTATTTACTATGTTACTATAAATTGTCTATTGTTGTACTCATATCCAATTTGAATAGATGTTAATATCCAAAATCTTTCACATAAATTTTAATCTCTTAAAACTTTTATTAAATATATGGCAGACTATATTATTATTGGATTGGATTTAATGTATTGTGTATTTGTTGGATACAATAAAAACAACATTCCTATAAAAATATTTTATTGGCCTTTCACCAAAATGAGTATAAAAAAAATTATTAAATTAAATTTTTAGTTGTATAGCATTGAAAATTTATTAGTTATATTGAAATACAGGCTACTGATGTTGAAAATACATTAGGTATATTCAGATATAGGTTCATCTGACTGGACAGGCATCTACTGTTTTTTTAAAGTCAATTGATTGATGAAACATGTGCTGCACTATTCCTCACAAGAAAGCATGGCACTTCACTATTTCTGCAATAGGCATATAATAAAAAGGCCAGATGCCTTTAGTATATGGTAGGTACTGGGTTGTAGGGTTATAGTCTAATGGTGTCATTTCTTTGAAACTTCAGTTTCATCTGTACAGTTTATCTGACTTAAAAAAAAAGAAAACTAAGAAATGCTCGATTCGACTGATTTGTTTTGATTCATCCTTTTTCATTTGAAGTCTTGTGTGGTCCCTGTGGTCTCATTTTAATTTGGTCCAATTGTGACGATGGCAACCAACACAGTTAATTTGTTTAGTATATCTTTAGAATGCCGAGTCGCATTGCAATAGTCGATTCTGCCTTGTTTTGGGGAGGACAACAGTTTCGAATAAACAGGTCATGAATTACTAAATACTTATCCCTTTGTGTTAGACTTTAAATAGAATGTAGAAATCGAGTGTAGAATGCTACAAGTAAATACTTTATTATTTAATCACTAGGCATTAAGCTTATAAAGTTATAACCAAGATAACATTTCTCATACTTAGCTTAACATGCTTAAATACATATATGGCCATGACCAGGAAGGCAGTGTCGATGTTGTATTGTATAATAATTATTTAAATTTACTTTTCGCGTTTGTGCCTGTCTAATTTTAAAGTAGTTTTTTTTTTCAAATATTCTCTCTATAAACATCATCTCTCAATTATCTAAAATGGTTATAATATGCAAGTTTGTACGTAAGCGATACTCAATCAATAAACGTTTTGCGCATGTTCGTATGTAACGGAACGGCTATTATAGCCCTATAGGTTAGATAATATAATACTATAGCAGGTAGCTATAGGTATTATTTACTCTATTTCGGTACAAAATCGTTCAGAATCCATTCCACGAGACGTCTACAGTGAAGACAATTTTGTTATTGGGCTAAAGATGTGCAATTTAATTTAAAAATTTTTTCAGAATTAAATGCTTAATTTGAGAATTATATAGTATAAAATTCTCATCATTGATAGAGACGAGCGATATGTTTCCAACCGCGGCCATCGCAACATTTTATTATGCCTACTTTCTTATAAAAGCAATAAATTATTTCAACTGTTTATGTTGTAATATTCGTAAAGGACTGTTAAATTTCGATTTCTTTTTTTTAATTTTTTTTTATACTACAGCTCGGTAGTAGAAGTTATGTTTTGCTAAATTGTTTTTTTTTTTACCAACTTTATACATATCGAATAGGATCAACAGGGGTTGTCCTGTTAAAAATGTTATTTATTGGGTCGAAATGTGAATCTATAGGTTCATTCATGACCTATCATGTTTTTAAGTAGGTACATCATCATAAATGCGAAAGTTTGTTTGTTTCGTATACATAATTTCACGTCGCCACGGTGTGATTTTATTATGTGATTTTTCTGTGTCTGGAGAAAGATAGGAATATAGTGACATAGGCTAATTTTTACTACGAAGCCACGGCCCAGGCCCTAGGTAAAATAAATAATAAATTCTATCTACACGTGTACTGATTCCAAGAACCGAGTGAATAGCGTATGGGAATAGATATTTCAACGCAGCGCGTCGTCAAGGCTTCTGATAGACCATTTATGGACAAATAAATATAATTGTCCACGTGCCATATTCTACGTAAGGAGATATAGGCTAACGCACAGATAGGGATGAAACGATAAATAATAGAGTTTTATTAATGCTGTACAATTTTTTATTAAAATTTCTTGTTCCAAGTCGAGTAACTAATAAGTTTTTATTATTTTACAAATTAAAACAAATGTGTAACTTAAACTTTCATTTGTCCCAAAATGTCACAAGCAACAAATTATTATTTAATTAAACAATATTTTTTTAAATTAGGTATTAAACGATAAAATAAATATTAACTATAATTTATTAAACATCTTAAATTAATATAAGTTTCATTAATGATATAGCCGCTATGATTACAAAGGAAGTCTTGGTATTGATGGCTGAGCTAGCAATAGCATACGGGTCTGGGTTGTAGTCGAAATCGATGGTCCTCGATCGCACTATTTCTTTAAATACATGTGCAGATTTACGTGGCGTTCTTGTTTTTTCTGGGTCATTTGGATCGATTTCGTAGAGACCGAAACGGTTACTGAAATTGAAATGACAAGTGTTAAAATCAAGAAGCTCCGTTCTATATAGTGGAGTGGCACTGAATATACCGAAAATCAGTACCTGAAATATCGCTAAAGTTAGCCTATCGACACAAGAAACTAGTTGGACCATTCAAATAAAAAGGAATAATATCTAATATAATTTTATGTTTTTGGAAACGAAAGGTAGGCACTTTTTATGACATATACAAATTGGTGGCCCTGTATCATTGATATGAAATATAAGATAGGACGGTAGCCACGCCCCCGCTTAAATTATATCGGCAAATGAATGGTAAGTTATTAGTGATTAAGACGCATATTTTTCAAAAAATTTTATATATATGATGTTTGTTTCGCTCGTTTTTTTTTCGCTTCGTCTTGTCTCGTCGAACAAACAGACTAGTTCAGAGGCACAGTAAAGTATTAGTATTCCGTATTGGGTGCACAATTAAGAGTTTTGATTTGATTTAGTTTTAATCAATTAATAATGCAGCATATTCGAAACCACATATCAATAAAAAAGTCGGGGGTTAGGCCAGACGAGCGTGCGTGAAATGAACAGATTTTTGCTCTATCCACTTCACAACTGTTTGAAGAAGAAAAACATCGTGGGGAAACCAAGAGTTTGACGACATACGAAATTAGACAACTCGTGCTTGCATTACGGTACGAACCGGTCACTTCAGTGGGAACATATAATATGGACTGATGATGATGATGACGATGATAGCACTTATATACTTACATGTAGCCCCAATCCCATTCAAAGTTGTCCATGAGACTCCAGGCACAATATCCTTTAACATTGACTCCATCATCAATCGCATCCAGAACGGCAGTTAGATATTGCCTAAAGTAATTTACCCGACCATCGTCATTCAAGCCAGTGCTTGATGCAAAGCCATTTTCTGTTATGTAAATAGTTGGGTTGTTGTACGTATCTTTGATGTATACCAGTAGCTTGCGTAAACCGGGACCGTAAGTCTAAAAATATTAGTAAAATTAAAATATAAATAACTGCCATGTTGATGGAGCGTTACTTTAAATTAATTAATAATTAAAAAATTCAAAATGAAATAATTAAGGTCGTTTAAATTCTAAGAACAGCTACATAAAAATCTGCCTCATCGCCACTGAGCGATCTAAACCAGCAGCATTTAAAAAAATATATAAAAATAAGCGGAACTAGCTAATAAAAATGTGTTGACTCAAATGTCCAAAATTATTAATCATTTATTAATCATTAAAATTGGTGATTCATTCAATTGATTAGGACACCAATTTATTGTTATGTGACATAACTTTTCTCACAAAAATGTTGAATAGGACGATAATATTTACTTACACCAATCCACGAAACAGTCGGCCACGATGGGTCCATATAGCTGCCTACTTGCATGTCATCCATCATAGACGGCACTTCATGCATGTTGACTACTGATGCGTTTCTGTACGCATAATTACTCGAGTAATGGTTTATTGCCAAGAAATCTGACGTGCCCTTCATGTAATCGATTTGTTCTTGAGAGAAACTGCGTAGGCGGGATTCCGAGAGACCCTGTCTAGCGCTCGCCTCAGCGATGAGGTCGATAAATCTTTGCGGGTAGTTACCGGCTTCCGTGAGAACTGGGTGGGCGTATTGGCCAAGCTGAGAAGTAGAATTACAATTAAATAATATTCTGAATTGTTGTTTTTGTGTTTAAGGTGAATTCGTGCTACAATATCGCGTAACGAGAAACCTGTCTGTCCTTTATATACCGAAGGTCTATGCTTTGAAGGTCATGTTATAAGTTTATGTAAGTACCGTTAAGTTATCGTGAGACCCCCTCCTTGGTACAGTGGTTAACGCGTGAGCGTAGAACCAAGGGGTCCTGGGTTCAATTCCCGGAGGGACGCACAAAAAAAACATGTCTCGGTCTGGCAGGACACAGAAGGCTGATCATCTACTTGTCTGTATAGAAAATCGATCAGTGAAAGAGATATACATCATCTGCCCCATACCCCACTACACACACGGACACGGGACCTAACTTAAGTACCGTTAAAATCCATGTTCAAATACAACGCGTTATCCCTAGTCGAACCCAGTTACAATTAGTTCTAACTAGACCCAATTCAAGTAAAATATATTTTTCCAAATACAATGTAGTCTCATAGTTGAAGGTGCCTAGTGGTTTTTTGAACAAGCAGACAAACAGAAAGAAGTACTAACCATTATGTTTTGAACATCAATTACGCTTTTAATGCACAGAAATGCTGCAGTATGTTTGCTGCTTATTATACTAGTACATATATACCTATATACCAGTAAAAAGATCTGATATTCATATTTTATCTATAGAAAAGTTTCCCTAACAAACAAAAGCAAAAAGAAAAATATCCAATTAGGTTGTCGGTTGGAAGTAATGGGCGTACCTACATGAATTTCGGTGATTCTGTTTTATTGATATAAAGATTAAAGAAGATTATAGGCGCTATCGCCTTTGTGCAATTTTTTATCAATTACTAATTAATAGGTGTAAAATTTAAATTCGAATTTATCGCACAACTTACACGGAACATCATGGAGTCTTCAGCTGCTTGAATGTCGTCTGGTGAATTGCTGCTTGGCATACTCATTTCTGCGTCCAAAGCCATACCAACCCTTCCACCCTGATGTCTGAATTCATTGTCGTAAATGTGGTACGCTCGCGCATGAGCGAGAAGTATATTTCGACCACATTCATAGTACTTGATACCAGGAGATCTCAATCTAGGCGCGTGGTTGACACTTCCATAGCCAAGGAGGCAATGTACGTAAGGTTCATTGATTGTAAGCCAGAGCTTTACTCTGTCACCGAAATTTTGGTACAAAACTCGGGCATAGTCACCGAACCAGCCCGCAATGTCTTCATTTAACCAACCCCCTTGTTCATTCAAATTTTGGGGCAATTCCCAATGGTATATAGTTAAAAAAGGCGTGATATTGTTAGCAAGCAAAAGATCGATTAATTTGTTGTAATATGCAATTCCTTCTGGGTTAACGTAGTCAGCGCGACCGTAAGGTAGTATTCTAGGCCAAGATACTGAAAATCTATAGACATTAACTCCCAACTCTTTTAGGATGGCGACATCTTTTTCGTAGAAATGGTATGAATTAGCAGCAACGTCGCCGTTTGTTCCATCCCTAATGTGACCAGGATCAGTGCGTACTAAATGATCCCACATCGACCAGCCTTTTCCTAAAATTGCGAGAAGAGAGTTAAATGAACGTTGAATTTATAGCAATTGTTAGGGCTTCAATAATTGTTCTGTAAGGCGTTCAAATATTGTTATTGACAGAATACGTTTTATTAGATAGCTTTCGATACCTTTATAAGATAGTTTTCAAAATTCGATTGCAATGGTATTTTACATGTACTGAATTACAAATAAATATCCCTTTGAAAGCGAATTTACAATTCTGAATAATAATTTTATATCTTTACATTATCTGCAAATATTACCTTTAATACTTGTATGATATGATAAAACCTTAAAAAATAACGTGACTCTTTCTGCCACTTAAAATTAAAAATTACGCAAAGCTTCTTTTCCGATTTTATTAAATAGCATAAAATTTGATTGGTTGGCGACTTTAAA
Organism: Zerene cesonia; assembly: GCF_012273895.1. Taxonomy (NCBI): domain Eukaryota; kingdom Metazoa; phylum Arthropoda; class Insecta; order Lepidoptera; family Pieridae; genus Zerene; species Zerene cesonia. Next base: position 4,019,097 of record NC_052130.1, on the reverse strand, counting down.
AAAATATTGACGATAACAAAAGACCGGTAATAAGCAACTAATAAAAAATAATTTTCGCATATCAATAGAAAAATTATTCATTTTAATTTAAAGTCTTGAATGTAGTAGAATTAAAATAAAACAATGAAATTTATATAAATACTAGCTGCCCGCTCCGGCTTCGCCCGTGGTACGTATATAGCCTCTAGGCTTTATCAATAAATGGGCTATCTAACACTGAAATCGGACCAGTACTTCCTGAGATAAGTGCATTCAAACAAACAAAAAACAAACTCTTCAGCATCATAATATTAAGTATAGATTCAATGCATTTTTCATAATGTAATAATATTTTTTCAAACTATTAAAACATGCTTTTTGAGTTGCAATTTGCAAATTTGTTCACCAATTTTTATGTTAAACTAGCGGTCTGACCCGGCTTCGCTCGTGGTACGTTATTTCTCTCCATAAGAACCTTTTTCTTCCTTAAACAATGCTCGATTCAATAAAAAGTGTTCGCGCTTGTTTCGAGTTCTACAATTAGTAACACGTTTGGCGATTCATTATTATTGATTTATGTTATATCTAAGTTACACGTGTCTGTGTGTGTCATCAGAATAGTTACGAAACGAATTAACCGATTTTGATGAATATTTTTTTGTTTGAAAGTTGAATAAGACGGAAGTGCTCTTGTTCTATATTAAGCGTAGCCGCATTCAAAATCTAGGTTATTGTATTTTTTTCAAAACTTCCCTCATATTGAATCAAAATAAAACGACTTTGTTTAAAAGAACATGAGAGTCAAAGATCGTTAGAAATCTCAAATCCAAAATTGGCCAAATAAAAGCCTACTTCAAATATCTATCAAATTCTACTTCAAATATCTATCAAACGTTATAACGCAATCACAAAGTAATTATATTCTTAATCTCCTATAAAATTACCTAAGGGTTGCAATATCTTCGATTCGGATCGATTTACATGTAGCTAGATAGGTATTTATGACGTATAAAATGTTCAGATAAAAATAAAAAACGTTATGTTCGAATCGAGAACCTTCCATGTAAATTATCCAAAGTAGCTGATCATGTCCCAAGGGAATATAAATTATACACATATTACTAAATTTGAATTCACAAACTACTATCAATAAAGGAGTTATTAAAAGAAGCTTTTAAATAGGCATATATACATGATGTCCCGCCGACGATGTACTAAGCTCAATGGTATTTAAAGTTTTTCGTATGCCTATTACATAAATAATATTTGAATAACAAAACGATGTAAATTGTCGTATCAAATCTCTTCTTTAACTGTGTAGCTTCGCGTAGGCGGCATGTCTCTGCGCTCCACTAGTGTGTGCATTATATGGCCAGTTAGGGCCGTACACATACAGCTTTGGGAATTCATCCAAAAAGAAAAATTATGCGTCGGAAATTTTGTAAGTATTTTATGATGCAAAAGCTATAAATTCTATTGAGCATAGTACACCACCGGCAATACACGGCCTCGTATTTCACATTCTTACCTCCTTCATTCCACGCTCCTTCTATTTGGTAGGACGAGGTAGCAGCACCAAAGAAGAAATCATCTGGAAATTTCCTTAAGGACTTCTGCGTTTTACTCTTGGTCACATTCTTCATTGATACTGCCTGTATTGCAGATAATAGGCTGAAACGAAAAGATAGTCTGTAATTTAAGATTTTATGGGATCCAACTATATTGGCAATTAACATTACTTATCATAAACAAATATCCATGTAATTGAGAATAACATTATAATGAGTAATTATTGACAATATTTCGTACAAACACACAACTAACGATAGCACCTTCATAATATGAGTACAGAATGTTGGTGAAGTGGTGACGAAACAGATCAAGACGTACCAGATTCGATACCCGTGTCGGGTCGGGTAAAAAATTATAAAAAAAAGCAACACAATGTCAGAAAGGTGGCGGTGCCTCGAAAAGCATGTACATATATAACAATTTTTAGTTCTAATGCTTTAAATTTTTGCCGCCTGAGTCAAAGGAAGACGTATTGTTACAACTAGTGGTAACTACGGAAAGCGTGTTGTAACTGAAAACGGGTTTTAATTGTAAAGTATACGTAGTTTTACTATCCACCCTATTACCAGTTTTGGTTATAGATTGGATAGTAGGTAGGTGTTTACTTACGAGAAAATTGCATTGAGGAAGTGAGAAAAAAGATAGAAAAGAAAGACGATACCTGAGTAACACAAACGCCTCCTTTATTGAGAACATGTTTGCAACAAAAACTTCGAGTACTAACGTCTACGACTAATTTTTATCCAATTTATAGGTTATAAACGCTGAAAAACCCGAAATCCGATCATCAGAAATTATCTTTATGAAATCTTATTGTATATGTCATTCGTGTATAGGATGTTTATTTATACGCTTCCTGATTGTCGATACTAAAATATATCTCTAATCTAAAAATCCAAGTTCTTCCGTATGGTTTATCTACACTTCCATAGACCTACTAGTATTATAGCGAGGAAAGATTAGTATGTATGTAATGTTTTTACACAAAAACTGCTGGACCGATAACTTAAATTCTTTTACCATTAGTAAGCTGCAACTTTGCTGATGTAAATAGGCTATAAATATACCACGGGCGAAGCCGGAGAGAACAGCTAGTTTGGACATAAAAAGATATGCAATTATTATTATTTAATTATACGAGTACTATGCATGGGTACACGTAATTTTAACACAAAAAATATTCGACGCTGTAAGAATATGTATCTACCTTCATAATATTATACTAGCAAATTGAAAAAGTTGTAGTGATGTAAACTGACTACAAAAGTTTATGAGCAATAGACATAGAAACGTCTATAGATGGCTATAGGCGCCAGATGCTATACCAAAAACCTAACCTAACGACAGCTTATTTTGTATTTACTATTCAAACTTATACTAAAGAATGGTTCCAAAAAGTTATTTTGTTACCTAAAGCATGGTACAAAACTCTTAGTCAACGAATCCGACTTCGCTATTATAAAAGCGGAGCGCTACACTGCGCATGATCCAACCACAGATTAGTAAATAGTTATTCCGGTGTGACACACACTTGAACAACATTTTATTTGATTGTTTCTTTGTTGCTCTTTTTCTGAATAGTTCGTAATGTATAGTGCAACTTCACTCGATCTTTTCGAACATACTGTATGTGTATATCTTGAACAAAGAAACCCAAATTAAATCATTCAAATCAAATCTTATCTATTTCTTGTAAATTACGATAAACAATCATTACGGAGAAATTAAAAATGTAAACCTTTGGTACAGGTACAGATATGATACTATGTTTAGGTGAATCTATATACTTAGTTACCTACAACTTGCAAGGATATATTAAATAAAATTAAACTTTAAGCATAGGTTTTTATTAAAACCAGCGTTATAGCACCCCTTTTACAAACCTCTTCGTCAAGTTCAAATGCAAATATTCCGATTAATACTAATAGTCCTGATCAATCCCACACAATTATATATTATGCAAATTATATTCAAGGTCAAATGCGTTTTTCTCGTTTCTTAGAGGAGTATTACACTATCATTTATGTTGGATCATAAATGGTCATATGTTTGATCCATTTTAATTGACAATTTAATTTAATGAAAAATTTAATCATATCTAGGGATATCATAGGGATGGAAGTAACACCAACTAACAGAGAAATTATCAACATTTTAGGAAAAGTTAAAAAACTACATTAAATTAAAAAAAAAACAAGGTATATTGATTACTATTTTATTTTACTATTTTACTATTACTATTCATTGTACAAAAAAGGTTCTGAATACCTGCAGGGCTGAAGTATAAAGCTAAATATATCATACGGAACTTTTTTCAATTCACCTTGTTGGGTTTTCAAGTTAGATTAGGCGAATATATTCGGAAACGTCAAAAATGTATTAATTTAATGTGACTTTGCATCACACATTTCAATCAAGTCATTATACATCAATTAATATTTACCAGTAGTTCGAAAAACAGTTTACGAAGAGCCGCCAAGGCACGCTGTTGTTACTATTTAAATTATAATAATATTACATCTATATTTTTCATACATATTAAATCATTATACCAAATAACTATCCTGTGGTTCTCAAGCGACCCAATCTCGACTTTTTCGAGACTATAAGTTACTTACAAGTCGGTTTATAGACATATTAAGATCGAATTTTTAATATTAGGTACTAAACTCTGTTACTATGAGACTTACCTCAAAAGCGGATACCTACACCTCAACTCATCAATTTATTTCTTACTTTTGACCTTTGGAAGATATTTCAATCCCGCCAGAGCTCACAGACTTGTCCTACTTAACTCTTAAAGAAAAATCACTATTGTATGCGGATGAAGTCGTGGGTACAGCTAGTCTTATTAATTTTAATCAATTAAATATATGTGTATTATTACTCGAGGTCCTCGAGGAATAAAATATTTTCTGTGCTTAAATTATAGTAGTATCCGATCCGTAAAATTTAAATTATGGTAGTGTCCGATCCGCAGAACTGTTCTTGGCCAAAATTCTTTTTTTCCTCGAATTTGTCGACTTCTAAATCAATATAGTTCCGAAATCAACATCTTCAGTACAAATTCATACCCATAACTCCGCCGTGTATTTCTAAAAATCTTATGCCGCTGATTGTGAATTATGCAGTAAAACATTGTAATGTTTTCTTTATACTTTAGTTTTAAGATGTTTAAGATGTTTAATTTATATTATGCATGTTGTATTTACCTTTTGAAGGTGTGCATTTAGTTCTTAATTTTTTATTCATTTATTTAGTTATTTATTTTTATTGCACTTAACACTAACTACAAAAAATTTAGAAATTAAAAACTCTTTAACGGATTTTAAACGCGATTTATTCATTATTTAGAGACTGATCCCTGGTCTCCCCGTGACCACACTCGCTGTAAAGTGTTCGAAACGTCGGGTTAATAATAATGTAATGAATTCATCGCGTTTAAAAGATTTTATTTCTAAATGTATAACACTCGTGTAAAATACAAAATAACTAGAAAATACAAAAAACTTAATTATAAAATTTAAAATAAAATTACATTATAAACAATTGGCGGTCTTATCGCGATTTCTTGCAGAGAACCAGACGTCCAGAGAGAAATTAGATAGAGGAGGAATATTTTTAAAATTTACTTCATGTAATTTTTTTAATGTAATAACTGTTGGTGAACCTAAAATAAATAAATAAAATATTCCAGAAAGGTTTTTGGGATTTACTCGAGCGCGTCAGATAAATATAAGAGAACCTAACCTAAACCTATTGGTGGGTGCGCTCAGAGGAGACACAGGAAATAAAAAAAATATCGATAATTCTCAAAGTTTACGCTCAAAACGTCAGCTTAGAGAAATTTGGAATCTCCTTGTGTTGTATGTAAAGAGCCCGAATATCTTAATCTGACGCGCTTGAGAGAGAGAGAGAGATATATATATATATATATATATATTACCTTTACTTCTTTCACAGTCTGTCAAGGCTTAAATCCAACTAATATTATAAATGCAAAAGTTTGTAAGGATGTGTGTGTGTGTTTGTTGCTCTTTCACGCAAAAACTACTGAACCGATTGCAATGAAATTTGGTACGTAGACAGCTATACAACTGGAATAACATATAGGCAACTTTTTATCCCAATATTCCTACGGGATACGGACTTACGCGGGTGAAACCACGGGGCGCAGCTAGTCTTTTATAATTGACGAAATGAATGGGTTCACTATCTGTGACCAAGGTTGTATTTATCTAATACTATCGGTCCGCCCCGGCTTCGCCCGTGGTACATCTCCATCCAGATTCTGCTAAGATTATAAACGTGAAAGTTTTTAGGTATGAATGAATATATGGATGTTTGTAAGGTGCTCTTTCCGCGAAAGCAGTTTATCGACGCCCACTTCGCAACGGGCCGTGCAGCAGAAAACGTAATATTTTAATTTCACCACAATTTCAAAACTAAACGTCCAATTTTAATCATTCAAAGACCAAATATTATCAACATAAACTGTACTTATTGATGAAATAATTTATTTTGATAAGGATTAATAGCGTGAGTAAAATAAACGCGTTTAAATGTAGTCCAAAAAAAAATCAAGATTTTTAAATAAAAATTTGGTTGTTGTGCCTCACTCGACATAGATATGTATAGTGTGTCGCGGACTTTTTTGTAGATATTTATAAGATCTACAATTAATTCTAACATTTTATGGTTCTATCTTTTGTAGTTTAGGCAGCGTACGCAAAATAAGTAACTTCATTGGTTGATTTTATTCAGTTAATCGAAAATATCTTACGGAACCCTATTTTTTCCAAAATAAAATATAGCCTTTGTTACTCGTGGATAATGTAGCTTTCGAATGGTGAAAGAATTTTTAAAATCGGTCCAGTAGTTTTTGAGCCTATTCATTACAACCAAACAAACAAAGTTTTCCTCTTTATATTAGTGTAGATATAAAATTCTCGTGTCACAGTTTTCGTTGCCATACTCCTCCGAAACGGCTTGACCGATTTTGATGAAATTTTTTGTGCTTATCCGGTATCTATGAGAATCGGCCAACATCTATATATAAGAGTAAGGCAGAACATCGTTTACCGGGTGCAGCTAGTTACATATATAATTTTAAACTATCTTTGCAGCCCTAGCTTTATGTAGCTAGTATAACGCAGCTCCTCTATTGCAATGGGGCATTGTGTCTATGAACACGTGTGGGGGGCAAAGGTCGAGGGTCAACCACCTACCAAGAAGAAAGTTAGGGGTGTATACAAGAGTTCTTAGAATTTATCTTATAGAAAACTGGCGCCAGGGATTTTATTAGTATTTTTTACGTAATCAACGTACATGAAACTATTGGTAATTTCAACCTGGGGCCAAGGGACTCTCTGTATGTTGACTGTCTTACAATTTTAATAGCGTGACGTAAACGTACTGTATATATTTTGTATAGCGGACAACAACCTTAATACTATATAGATCTGTTCGAATTATCGAAAACAAAATAAATGTATGAGAGACTTGTAAGAGCTTGTTCCATTTTATTTAAGTTTCAAATGACATAACTACAAAGACTTACTGACGTCTATTGATATGAAAAAATGCCAAAAATAAACAAAGTCGATAAGAAACAAAAGTCGTTCAAGTGCGAATCGGACTCCCGAAAAATTAGCTAAAGAGCAATTTCAAAAATATATTTATTCTATACATCCATTTATGATCGGGCCAACTTTTTTTTTGTCACAGTCAGCAATGGAGCTGGTGGGACGCCTGATGGTAAGCGCTACCACCACCCATGAACATTTGAAGAGGCATTAGGTCCATTGGAGACCTTACGCCTCTACAAATGGATTGTCGACTTTAAATAGGGGTGGAATTAAATAAGAATTGGCGAGAGGAATAAAGGAAAGGACTGGGAAGGGTAAGGAAAAGGATATGGGCTTCCAGCTCCCCAACTCACCGAACGAAATACAGCAGAATGCTATTTAACGCCGGTCTTCTGTGAGGGTGTGGTACTTCCCCGGTGCGAGCTGGCCCAATTCTTGCCGAAGCGTGCTCGACTACCACATATCGAGGTTAACCAACTGTTGCTTAACCTCGATTTTTTATTATCACTCTGGAAAAAGACAGACGGATAGACGGAGAGATTTATATATTAAGACGTGTTACCCTAACTTGAAAACAAATTAACTATGTAAACAATATGTATCTTCAAGTTCTTAACAAGTTGGTAGTTGTCACAAACGACTAAACGAATTATTTCTAATATACTCAATAAATACAAAATGTATTTGCCAATTCCAATGCCAATCCCTAAAATATATACAAATGGAATATCGAATGCTACTAACAGTTGCCATTCGCCCCGGAATACTTACGTTCGCTGTGAACAATGCGACGCGGTTTATTCTCGATTGTTTACGTTGACGTAACTTTTTTATTTATTAACCGATTCACAGGAAACAAATATTAAATATTAAGTGAAGTTTACACAATGCTTAGCAATAGTTTCACTTAATAATCTACAATAAGAAATGAATGAAGCGCATCTAAATGAATAATTCGTTTCTGATATTAGCGTGCACGAAAGCACATACAAACAGACAAAAAATCTAATAATTACTGTTTTGCGTTCTACTGCTTAAATAAAAGTCTCTCATACATTTTGTTTCATACATGGAGTACAAATTCCATATCTTTCATGTACAAACAACGAGCGTCCACGATTTTATTATTTGTATAGATTGAATAAGATAACAATATAGTATCTTTATTAAAAGTGCTTAACTGAAATTGATAATTTAAAAATAATCTTTATACAATAAGAGATATAATATATTTAACTTATCTATACATATGATCAAACAGTAAAAAAACCTGACTCTGTACATTAAATACATAAAAAATTGTAATATTCGATGGGGGATTAAAAAGATACGTTAATAATTTGAGTTATGCTGATGATATGGTCCTGCTCAGCCCCTCAATCAAAGGACTGAGAAAGCTAGTTGGTATATGTGAAAGATATGCTCTTGCGCATTGCCTACAGTATAACGTTAAGAAGACCGAAATGTTAGTATTCAGATCGGGAAAGGGACCTGAGAGCGTTCCACCTGTCTATATTAATAGCCAGCCCATAAAAATTGTAGATAGCTTCAAGTATCTTGGTCACATTGTCACATCTAAGAGAAAGGACGATGCCGATATAGAGCGACAACGACGTGCGCTTTGTGTCGTCGGCAATATGATTGTGAGAAAATTTCGTAGGGCATCCAGCTCCGTCAAAATTCATTTATTTAAGACCTTTTGTCAGTCCCTCTACACTTGTCAACTTTGGATCAATTATACCAAGAGAGCATTCGATGGCATTAGAGTGGAATATAATAACATCTTCCGGTATCCGATGGGACTTGTTAAATTCTGTAGCGCTTAATGCCATCCAGAGACACAGAATTGCAACATTTATGTCCAGAGTTGACAAATGTAGTAATAAAATTATACGTAGTCTAGCTGACCGAATTGTGATGAGTAGCATATATAAAACATGGGTATCAATTTTGAATTAGGTTATTTATGTCATTATAATTTATAATATCTACTTTGTGATATGGGACGCACGTCCTGAAATAAATAAATTTATTATTATTATTATTATTGTTTATTAAAAAGCATCATAGAGCCCGAATAAAACAAAAGTGTGTCCGTCTGTCTGATTTGAATGTCTATTTTGTTGTTTAGGTAATACCTGTATGTCTTAAAAATAGTCTGAGAAACATATAGGCTATAATTTATCTTGGAAACTGGAGCACCTGATTCAGAACCACAACAGACCACCCAAACTATAAGAGATATAAAAATTGTTCCATTACAAAAATTGTTAGTCGTGATGAGTATTTTCTGCTGAGTGTTTAAATTTGAAGATGTGAAACACCTACTATCATACTCCCAAAGTCTAGCTACACTATAACATGTAAAGGAATAACGTCTTACCAAAAGTTGTTCAGTCTGACGAGAAATTTCTGTCGATAAGCGAGATCTGGAATATCTGATGATAAAATCAAAATCACTAATTCCATCTTATAAAAAATATAAGCTGATAGTTCAAACATTCTAAGTTACCTCCCCTACATGTAAAGTGATGATAATTTAATGTTCGTCTTCCCCGTAGGGCAGGATATCGTTGGATAGTTCTTCCAAGAATATAAAAAGTACCTAGCTAGTATAGTACCTACGTTTTTCGATTATAAGCCAAGTGCCTTATTCAGTTGTAAGTGAATAATTTTTGTGTGGGAGTCCAGGACGCTTTGGCACGAGTTGTAAACTAGTATTATCCATTTCTTTAAAACCAAACCACTGGACGGTGTAACCGGAGTACTGGACTGGCTGGACTGGACTATCTTCTTGGCACCGACTTCAAATACATGAAGGTAGTGGGGTTATATTACTTTATTTTTCGCTTTTGAATGGTTTCGATGTCCTTAAAATTTTGTAAAAAATTATTCTTTCTATTAGGCATTTCATAAAGACGAGCGTTTAGCGTTGATGATAATTATATTAATTAATTTTTTGCTTTTGAGAAACTATTTGTGAATTTGAAGTCTATTTATTTTCGTATACTAGCTGTGCCCCGCGGTTTCACCCGCGTAAGTCCGTATCCCGTAGGAATATCGGGATAAAAAGTTGCCTATATGTTATTGCCGTTGTTCAGCTATCTACGTACCAAATTTCATTGCAATCATTTTTGCGTGAAAGAGTAACAAACATACACGTACACATCCATCGATCCGCACAAACACATCACCTTCGCATTTATAATATCAGTAGGATTTTATCTATAAATATCATCTCTCAATTATCTACAATGGTTATTTCCTAAAATGAACGTAAACGACATTCAATCAATAAACATATTGCGCATGTTCGTATCTAACGGTACTGCTTCAATACCTAGCTATAGCTATTATCTATTTACAAACTCGTTCAGAATCCATTGCACGAGAAAGTAACACCACGTCTACCTACAATTTTTTTTATGCCATAAGCGGGCAATTGAGCTGGTGGTTCTCCTGATGGTAAGCGATCGACAAAGAACATTCGCAGAGGTAATATCTTTGCGAATGCGCTGTCTGCTTTTAAGGTAAAAGGGATATGGAAAGGATTGACAACTGGAAAGAAGGAATTGACTGGAGAGGCTAAGTAAAAGCAAACGGGCCTCCGGCTGGCCCACTCACTATGGTGTTTACCAATATTTTGGATTTCCTATCCTTCGACCTGCCTGCCCTTCGATTACATTACGGTCATTGAAAAATCTTTTCAGCATATATAAGCTTCTCTAGTTTCAAATCCCCATTGAAGTCGGTGGTTTTTATGTTCCTAACCACAGAATTTTTATTAAAATTTATCACGCCTACCACATTACAAAAGCAATAATTCATTTCAATCGTTTTTGTTGTAACATTAGCAAAGGATCGGTGAATTTTGAGAATTTTTAATATTGTTTTATACAACAGCTAGTGTGTAAAAATACACAAGCCATGTTATATGAAAGAAGAATTAGATACATGCACAGATGGTATGTAAGGTTTAATAAATAGAGTTTTATCTTGGTATACAATTTTTTTATTACATTTTTTTGTTGCATCTTGAGTAACTAATAAATTAATAATCTTACGAAATAAAACATTTATTTTTATTAACTAGTTATTATACGATAAAATAAATACTTACTACTAACATAATTTATAAAGCATATTAAATTAATACTTGTTTCATTACAGATATAGCCGCTATGATCACAACTGAAGTTTTGGTGTTGATGGCTGAGCTAGCAACAGCATACGGGTCTGGATTATAGTCCAAATCGATGGTTCTCGTTCCCACTATTTCCTTAAACACAAGTGCAGACTTACGTGGCTTCCTTGTTTTTTCTGGATCATCTTGATCGATTTCGTAGAGGCCGAAACGGACGCTGAAATTTGAATGCCAAGCTTTGAAAGAAAGGGAATCAGTGAAGTGAAGTTTTATTATGGTTATGAAATTATGGATAATATTGTAGGAGATGTGTTAGATATTGGAAACTAAGGTATTTGTTTTCAACATTCAAATTCGTAATGAAAGTTTTAGAAGGTTTCATTACAATGACTTAGTAGTCTTAAACGCCTTTTAGAAAGTATCATAGCAATATCTTATCTACTATGATGTTAAAGCTTCTTTTATGCAATTAATGTACAATATTGACTAAAAGCGTTAGCAAACATTCATCTATTCATTCAGCAATCATTAAAAACTTGAGGCGTTTCACCAACAAAACCGGATTGGCCAACGTGATAGCACATATTCCTTACCTGTAGCCCCAATCCCATTCAAAGTTGTCCATGAGACTCCAAGCACAATATCCTTTTATATTAACTCCATCATCAATCGCATCCAGAACGCCAGTTAAATACTCTCTATAGTAATGTACCCGACCTTCGTCATTCAACCCCATGCCTGTTGCAAAGCCATTTTCTGTTATGTAAATAGTTGGGTTGTTGTAAGTATCTTTGATGTGTACCAGCAACTTGTGTAAACCGGGACCGTAAGTCTAAAAAGATGAGATGAGAGATGAAGAGTCAAAATAAATGATATGATAACAATATTAAGGTCACATAAATTGAAAGAAAAATCAAATAGGCAGAATTATCTCATCTGAACGACGTCAACTAGTAATTTAAGCTTTAGTAATAAAATAAATCAATAAATAAGTGAAACAAATGCAACATGGGGTGATGAGATAATGATTAATGTTGTCCCTAATGTTCTTAATTATGAATGATTGCATTATTTCAATTCGGGTGTTTGTTCCCGCAGCGGCAAAGTTTATAATTTTTCAAACTTTCTGTGGCAAATATGAAGTATACGTTAAGTCGTGTAGTTGTGTGTATAATTTTTAAATTTGTGCGTCCAGTAGTTTTCAATAAAAACGAGAAATAAGTAACGCTGGAGGTGCGTTGTCTCGGCACTGTTTTAAGATTTGATATGAACAACAACAAAAAAATGTTTGCCAGTTTTTAATGTGATACGAGGAGTATTTTTGTGTGTGGAAAACGTTTGCTCATTTGCTAAATCTTCAGAGATAGGTGGACACAATATGCTTTTTATTAGCAAGTAATTTTTGTTTATCTTACAAAAAAAAAAAAAAGATTCGAAGAGTAATTTAAAAATAAGGGTTTTTAAGACTTAATGCTTTAACTAAGAAGGCTAGAGACCAATTAATTTAATACTTCATAACAAACTACAACTTCTCTTCAAGTTTCATTAGTGTACTATTTAAAGATATCACAAAATATATGAGAAATTCGTGAATTGGCAAACTGAAATGAGTTCTATTAATAAGTGTGTTTGGTAAAGAATTGTTACCTAAATTTTTATCGCAATGCATTATACATTGAATGTTTAAAAAGATATGATAAGGAAAACAACACGTACTTTCTTCATCGATACACCGACCAAATTCGAATGGTCATACCAAAAAAGTGGAAGCCATATAATGCTAACCTTTCACAAACTGTTGTTATATATATGAGTATGGCATAAGATTCGACAGGTGCCGTTGGGGGAACACATTTATTTATTATAAGCGGTCCGCTCCGGCTTCGCTTGTGGTACATATATAGCCCATAGCCTTCCTCAATAAATGGGAAAAAAATCTTTCAGTGTTAGATAAACACTGAAAGATTTTTTCGAATCGGACCACTATTTCCTGAGATTAGTGCGTGTAAACAAACAAAGAGACAAACTCTTCAGCTTTATAATAGTATAGTAGTAGATTTTGAATATTGTGTAATAATTTTCAGATAAAATTAGAAAAAAGGCGCTTTATATTATTTACTTACACCTATCCAAACTCCCATTGGCCACGATGGGTCCTTATAAGTGTCAATTTGCGCGTCATCCAACAAAGAGGGAACTTCATGCTTGTTAATGACTGATGCGTTTCTGTACGCATAATTACTCGAATAATGGTTTAATGCCAAGAAATCTCCTGTGCCCTTCATGTAATCGATTTGTTCTTGAGAGAAACTGCGTAGGCGAGATTCCGGGAGACCCTGTCTAGCGCTCGCCTCAGCGATGAGGTCGATGAATCTTTGCGGGTAGTTACCGGTTTCTGAGTAAATTGGGTGGGCGTATTGGCCAAGCTGAAATGTTAAATAACAATTAAACATTATTTTGTATTGTTGTTTCTGCGTTTGAGAATTCGCGCGACGACATTATCGCATTGCGATAAGGCCTTCAATAACAATAAAATTAAAATAATAAGAGCGACTTTGAAAGGACATAAGTTAATTGTTGACTTTCTTGACTTGTTCGGTTACAGCTAATGTTTATATTATTTTGAAAGTTAAAAATTGATTGAAATTAAATCTTATGTTGTATGCAAAGTATTTATTTATACACTTTATTGTGCTGCCAACAAGAATGTATATAGTATATAATGTATATAGTATATGTATAAAGTATGTAATGCATTTGAGAGTAGACTCCCTGGATCACGCAATTTTACTCGTATGGTACCCGGATGCCTATGTGCTAATCCAGACCACTCACTATGTATAGATAATCAGTAGGCAAATTTTATATCCGAACGGATATTTTAGCATGAGAGAGTAACAAAAAATCATGATACATTCTTACAATAGTTGGCGTTAATGATAATATGAAGGATGCATTCAAGATAATAATCTAAGGACATAATGTGTTAAAAATGTCACTAAGCCCCCAGTGGACATTTGTCCCGTGCTGATATATAATTAAGTATTATCAAACCTGATATGATAATTTTGAATAATAAATATTTTATTTCCTATATTTACTTGATATCGCCTTATCTTGCAACGGTCACATACATTCGTTCGAATACACAAACCCACAAGTAGAGAACGTTATTTGAAAATACTTTATCGTACGCACACACGTTACCGTACAATAGGTCTGGGCTACAGTAGCGGATTTCGGCGAAAACTCGTTTTGACATGGAGTACACGAGAAGCACTCACACACACATACACACAGCACACTATATTTTGTCTGCCATGAACATAATTAACCTGCCAAAGGAACCACTACCCAGGTAACATGGGTGGGGTTCGTTCTTATCTGTACTAGAGGCACATATACAAGAATTTTTAGCTTTTATAAAGTAACGTATGTCTGGCGTTCACGGGCTCTTACTCTATTAGAACAATTACATGAATTTCGCGTTTCGGATCTTTTAGTACAACGCGTATTGAGCTATTTTCGCTCAATGTGTGTTCTCGTAATGTAAATGAATTATTACAAGATCTGTAATTATTTGGGTCTTCTATTCAATTATATAACCTTAAGCTGACAATAATAATAATACAAAAAACATACTAACTATTATCCAATTTGGAAGTTGATCGTAAGTTATGTAACATACAATTCGGAGATTCTTTTTTACAGGTTAATTACTCGTGTTTGATTTTACGTGAGTATTATACATTTAGAAATTAAAGACTTTTACCCAGTTAGTAGTAACATAACATAATTAATACATCGCGGTTTAAATCCGTTTAAAAGTATTCAATTTCTAAAGGGTAATTACTACCAAAAAAATCAAATTTAACGTAAAAAGAACTTACAAAGAAATGCAAATAGTCTTCAGCTGCTTGGATGTCGTCCGGTGAAGAGCTGCTCGGCATACTCATTTCTGAGTCCAAAGCTAAACCAACCCTTCCACCCTGATGTCTGAATTCATTATTGTAAATGTGGTACGCTCGCGCATGAGCGAGAAGTATATTTCGACCACATTCATAGTACTTGATACCAGGAGATCGAATTCTGGGCGCGTGATTCCCACTTCCATAGCCTAGATTGCAATGGACAGAAGGCTCGTTGATAGTAAGCCAAAGCTTCACTCTGTCTCCGAAATGTTGGTACAAAACTCGGGAATAGTCGCCGAACCAGTACATAATATCTTCAGTTAACCAACCGCCTTGTTCATTCAAATTTTGGGGCAATTCCCAATGGTACATGGTTAAAAATGGCGTGATATTGTTAGCAAGCAAAAGATCGATTAATTTGTTGTAATATGCAATTCCTTCTGGGTTAACATAGTCTGCGCGACCGAAAGGCAGTATTCTAGGCCACGATACGGAAAATCTATAGACACTGACTCCTAACTCTTTGAGAATGGCGATATCTTTCTCGTAGAAATGGTAGGAATTAGCAGCAACGTCGCCGTTCGTTCCATCCCTGATGTGACCAGGATCAGTGCGTACTAAATGATCCCACATCGACCAGCCTTTTCCTAAAATCATGAGAAAAAAGGAAAGTAGGACCAAGAATATCTTAAGCAATTTATTCTATATTAATGTGTATATTCTATGTTAGTTTGTAAAGTATTTAGACATACATGTCTCTATCTTATAATTCATTATAATTTCATTTATTTATATATATATATATATAGAGAAAAAAGGAAAGTAGGACCAAGAATA
>NC_052130.1:3987519-4002764 GCF_012273895.1 Zerene cesonia | reverse complement strand
AAACGCAAATGTAAGGGCATATTTAAGAAAGATACATTAGTTATTATATACTCTTTAGATTGGTTTCAGTGTAATTGTTCATTAATTTGAATTGAGGAAATTTACAGACACAATTACTGCTTTTTCAAAGGATAACTCAAATAAACACATATCACGCATATTACGTTTTGTTAGTTTTTACCTCCTTCATTCCACGCGCCTTCTATTTGGTAAGACGAGGTAGCAGTTCCAAAGAAGAAATCATCTGGAAATTTCCTCAAGGATTTCAGCGTTTCATTCTTGGTCACATTCTTCAAAGATACTGCCTGTATTGCCGATAATAGGCTGAAATAATAATATAGTCTTAGTACTTAAGATATTTAGCTGATCAGTGCGCGCTCGCGTTCGGCGTCCAACTGCAATATTAACTACTTGGTAAAGTGGTTTAAAGTATGTGAGAGTGTAGATTAAGAGTTTCTAGGTTTTCGTTAATAAAGTTTTGGTGCTTTTAGTTAAAGCGTAAGCGACACATATTAACAAAGTTAAATTTTCATGGAATTAAGAATGATGATGCTCAGGATCTCAGTCTCCTACTTATGTAATGGAATTGAAACGATTTAGTTGGAAGGTAAAACCTCACCGGGTGCTGTTACACAAATGGTTTTTGTTAAGATCCAATTTTATTTTGAATATATGTTAATGATTAATCATTTTGTATTTATCAAGTTTGTGAAAGTGTGTTTCATTTTTAAGGCTGAATAGAAACCATTCAAATCCTAATTATCACGTGAATGCACCTATGCGGGCGAAATCCTGGAACTGTCTATATTTTCCTTTGAATGCACGGATTGCAAACTAATTAGTTCAGTTGTAAATTATGATTAAATAAATAAATGTTCATACATTACAAATGTAATTTCTGATACATGTTTTCGAGACACCGCTTCCTTCCTCGCTCCGTATTGTTTTGTTTATTTCTCATTTGACCCGGGTCTCAAAAAAATCACCTAATTAATATTCACCATTCTTATCAAAATACATACATAGTTTATCATTCCATCTTATTATTAAAACATACGCTCTAGAGAAATTTGGACTGAGAAGGTGAGAAATGAATTCCGATAATTAGAAAAATTATAAGAGAAAAACCATACCTGAGTAACACAAACACCTCATTTCTTGAGAACATCTTTGCAACAGAAAACTTCACCACTAACGTTGATGACTAATCCTTGTCGAATTTATAAGTTATTAACGCTGTTAAATCCTATCATTATGAATTATCTTTATTATTTATGCGTTTGCTGATTGTCGATATAATTATTTCAGAGATGAATAGCGCTTTTATTAGCTTCACCTATATATTTGTATGTAACCGACCTTTAGACTTGATTTTTATCCACTTTAAACGGATTTTGTACAGATTTAAACCAAACCTTGTACACTCATCAAGGATTGAATTGGCAATACTCATTAAATTGGCAATACGACAATTTAGTGATTTTTTCTTGACATCCAGATGAGGATCGCCAGGACGAAACAATTTTCTTGTAATATATGTACATTGTATAAGAACGAATGAGACAATACAATTATCCTTTATCTGTCAGGAAGTAAGCAAAGGATAAATAAAATGTAAAAGCAAAAAGTCAGTTGTAAATAAAGAAAGTCATATATTTATTCTTGTAACTTTAACAGAAAATAATTAGCCGCTTAAAGAAACTTTTTGTTATTTAATGTATTGTGATATAATGATATAAGTCTAATTGAAATAATACAATTTCATTTAATCGATTAAGTAAATAGATGCATATGCATTGCATAAATGTGGGCGTGAGGTGTGCAGTCGAGCACGCTCCGGCACGAATTAGGCCAGCTCGCACTGGAGAAGGTACCACATCCCCGCAGTAGATCGCCATGAAATAGTAGCATACTACTATGTTTCCTTCGGTGAGTGGGGGAGCTGGAGGCTCGTTTCCTTATCTTGTTCCTTGTCTTATGTTCTCAAAGTTTTCTAACGAAACTGTAAATTTTTTTCCAATTTGAATAAAGTGATATTTTTATCATATTTTTTACACATCAAAATATAATACGTCAAAGCTTCAACAAAATAGCTTCTCTGTTAAATTAGAATGTGATTATTTTAAACGCTTTATTATATAATATCAGATTGTAAAGAAAAAGCAATAAAAAAATCTAGATAACAAACATGCGGTTCTTTAGCTAAAAAAACATTTTTAAGGCAGTCTTTAAAGGGAAAGGACTTTTAAGACGGTGACAAAAAAATGTTAGAATCTTATAAACTGACCTAGGTAAGAATTATAAAATAATGATTAGTTACCATCCATTGATTAGTTCTCAACTTAATATTTATGGAATACCTGCGTAGTTTATACTTTGTACTTAATAATATTTAATTTACCCATTTTTTGAGTCATCGTTATTTATTAAAATCCTTTCTAAGCGGATGCCTACATCATAACATAGCACCTGGATGACCGAGCTTTGCTCGGTTTAACTTCGTGAAGTTAGATTGTTTATAAGCGTTTTTTCCAAGATCGTTTAGGCATTTTTAAGTGAACACGTGCATAAAGAAGACACAAAACATTATAAACAATTAGTCTAACCTCAAAGCAAACACTCTTCTTTGACTTCGTTACCTTTCCGTTTCCGTTAAGCCTTTCTCTTATTTCACGAAGAACTGCTGAATGGATTTTAATGAATTTTTAATAATATACTTTATATTAGAATAAGATATGAGCCATATAAATACTAACTGTTGCCTGTGGGTTCGTCTGTATATAACTCTCGGGCGGCTACGACGCAATCGCAAACGGTCAGTTGATAAAATAAGCTGGTAAATTCGAGATAGGTCTAAAGTTACCACAGTCTTCTTGGTCACCATTCTTAAATAAAGGAATAACTTTACTAAACTTTAGTTAATCAGTAAAAGTACCGTGACATCATTTATTAAATACAAGCGATCCGTCCCGGCTTCGCCCGTGGTACATATATCTCCTATAGCCTTCCTCAATAAATTGGCTATCTAATGAGTAATATTCACAGACAAATAACAGGGTTTTTTTAAATATATTCTTAATCGCACCAGGTGTCTTGGGTTCAGATACAACATTAATGGACAAACGAAAATGGTAAATTGTATGCAAGTTATATGACATGATATGGGAAGAAGATTAATGAAGAGATAGGTATGAAAAGATAAATAGAGGTTCATTTATGCTGTACAGTTTTTTATTAAATTTTCTTGTTCCATCTTGAGAAACTAATAAGTTTTTATTATCTTATAAACAAACATTAATGTTATTAACTATATATAAAATAAATACTTATACTAACATAATTTATAAAACACATTACATTAATACTTGTTTCATTAGAGATATAGCCGCTATGATCACAACTGAAGTTTTGGTGTTGATGGCTGAGCTAGCAACAGCATACGGGTCTGGATTGTAGTCCAAATCGATGGTCCTCGTTCCCACTATTTCCTTAAACACAAGTGCAGACTTACGTGGCTTCCTTGTTTTTTCTGGATCATCTTGATCGATTTCGTAGAGGCCGAAACGGACCCTGAAATTTGAATGCCAATCTTTAAAAGAAGGAATCAGCGAAGTGAAGTTTTACTATGATAAGTAAATTATGGATAATATTGTAGGAGATGTGTTGATGATGGAGATGTGGAGAGAAAAAAGCAGTGGTAGCTCAGTGGTGAGAACCTCGGACTTCAAAAATCGATAAGTCGGGGTTCGAGAACGGGCGAGCGTGCAGGAAATAAATTGATATTTCAATTTATCTGCACATGTCGATAACATCACCACTGCTTAAAACGGTGAAGGAAAACATCGTGAGGAAACCGGCATGTCCAAGAATCATAAGTTCGACCACATGTGACATCTGCCAATCCGCACTTGGCCAGCGTGGTGGATTATGGCCTGAACCCTCATAGGAGACCTGTGTCCCGGCAGTGGGAACATGTATGGGCTGATGATGATGATGATGATGTGTTAGATATTGGAAACTAAGGTGTGTGTTTTCAACATTAAAATTCATTTGATTCATTCATTCAAATTGAGTATCATTGCAATGTCTTAGAAGTAAACTTTAAAGCTTCTTTTATACAATTAACCAACCATATTGTCTAAAAAGCATTAGCAAACATTCATCTATTCATACAGCAACCATTAAAAACTTTTCGGCGAGGCGTTTCACCTACAAAATCGGGTTGGCCAACGTAGTGGATTACCTCCTGAACCGTTATAGGCGACTTGTCTGATGTGCCCCTGCAGTGGAAACGTATATAGGCTAATGATGATTATGATGATAGCATATATTTATCCTTACGTGTAGCCCCAATCCCATTCAAAGTTGTCCATGAGACTCCAGGCGCAATATCCTTTAATATTAACTCCATCATCAATCGCATCCAGAACGGCAGTTAAATGTTGTCTATAGTAATGTACCCGACCTTCGTCATTCAACCCCATGCCTGTTGCAAAGCCATTTTCTGTTATGTAAATAGTTGGGTTGTTGTAAGTATCTTTGATGTATACCAGCAACTTGTGTAAACCGGGACCGTAAGTCTAAAAAGATGAATAAATTGAAGAATATACATAGTTCACTTACTAGGTTGGCAAAAAAGATATGAATATTGACTGAGCGATTCTTTAAAAAAACAAACAAATGCAGTCTATCCAGCATTAAATTTATCAAAATAAATGATACAATTATTAAGGTCACACAAATTCCAAGAAAATTAAAAATAGGTAGAATTATCGCAACTGAACGATGTCAACTAGTAATTTAAGCTTTAGTAATAAAATCCTTCCTACTATCGTACTAATATTATAAATGCGAAAGTTTGTAAGGATGTGTGTGAGTTTGTTGCTCTTTCACGGAAACACTACTGAACCGATTGCAATGAAATTTAGTACGTAGACAGCTGGACAACTGGAATAACATATAGGCAACTTTTTATCCCGAGATTTACTGTGTGACCATTTGCTCACTTGCTGAATCATTAAAGATGGGTGGACACATGCTTTTTATTTTGTATATCTATGTAAAATAAAAACCATGTGTCCACCCATTAGTATACTATTTAGTAGATACATTTTGTTCACCTTTTATGAAAAAAGGATTCGAACAGTAATATAAAAATAAGGGTTTTTAAGACTTGACGCTTTAACTTAGAAGGCTAGAGACCAACTAATTTAATACTTCACAACAACCTACAACTTCTCTTCAAGTTTCATTAGTGTACTATTTAAAGATGTAACAAAATATATGAGAAATTCGTAAATTGGCAAAATGAAAAGTGTTCTAATAATAAGTGTGATTGGTACATTATTGTTAACTATATTTTTATTGTAATGCATTATACATTGAATGTAAATATATGATAAGGAAAAAAACACGTTCTTTTTGCATCGATACACCGACCAAATTCGAATGGTCATACCAAAAAGTGGCCGCCATATCATGCTAACCTTTCACAAACTGTTGTATTAATATATGAGTATGGCATAAACTTTCGACAGGTGCCGTTGGGGGAACACATTTATTTATTACTAGCGGTCCGCCCTGGCTTCGCCCGTGGTACATATATATATAGCCTTCCTCAATAAATGGGCTATCTAACACTGAAGAATTTTTGAAATCGGACCAGTAGTTCCTCAGATTAGTGCGTTTAAACAAACAAATAAAACTCTTCATGTTTATAATATTAGTATAGATTGTGTATATTATGTTACAATTTTCTGTTAAATTAAGGAAAAAGGCGCTTTATTATATTTACTTACACCAATCCAATCTCCCACTCCCATTGGCCACGATGGGTCCTTATAAGTGGCAATTTGCGCATCATCCATCAAAGAGGGAACTTCATGCATGTTAATTACTGATGCGTTTCTGTACGCATAATTACTCGTATAATGGTTTAGTCCCAAGAAATCTCCTGTGCCCTTCATGAAATCGATTTGTTCTTGAGAGAAACTGCGTAGGCGAGATTTCGAGAGACCCTGTCTAGCGCTCGCCTCAGCGATGAGGTCGATGAATCTTTGCGGGTAGTTACCGGTTTCTGAGAAAATTGGGTGGGCGTATTGGCCAAGCTGAAAGTTAAATAACAATTAAACATTATTTTGTATTGCTGTTTCTGTATTTGAAGAGAATTCGTGCGGCGATATCATCGCATTGCATTGAAATTGATTGAAATCGAATCTTATGTTGTATGCAAAGTATGTAATGCATTTGAGAGTAGACTCCCTAGATCACGCAATTACACTCGCATGGTACCCGGATAAAAGTAGCCTATGTGCTAATCCAGACCACTCACTATCTATAGATAATCAGTGGCCAAATTTTATATCCGAATTTATAGAACCGACATTTTAGCATGAGACAGTAACAAAAATTCATGAGACATTCTTACAATAGTTGGCGTTAATGATAATATGAAGGATGCATTCAAGATAATAATTTTATAAGAACATAATATGTTAAAAATGTCACTAAGCCCCCAGTGGACATTTGTCCCGTGCTAATATATCATCCTCATCATCATCGGCCCATATATGTTCCCACTGCTGGGACACAGACCTCCTATGAGGGTTCAGGCCATAATCCACAACGCTGGCCAAGTGCGGGTTGGCAGATATCACATGCCGTCGAACTTTTAATTCTTGGACGTGCCGGTTTCCTCACGATGTTTTCCTTCACCGTTTAAGCAGTGGTGATGTTATCTACATGCGCAGATAAATGGAAAAATCAATTTAAATTTCCTGCGCGCTCTCCCGGTCTCGAACCCCGACTTATCGATTTTGAAGTCCGAGGTCCTCACCACTGAGCCACCACTGCTTCGTGCTAATGTATAATTAAGTATTATCATACCTGATATGACAATTTTGAATAATAAATGTTTTATTTCCTATAATAACTATATTTACATGATATCGCCTTATCTTATATAGGTCACATACATTCGTGCGAATACACAACCCCGCAAGTAGAAAACGTTATTTGCAAATGCTTAATCGTGCAGGAGTGCAATATTCGTACACACACGTACTATACAGTAAATTCGTTTTGACACGTACACGAGAGGCACCAGCTTTCGCATAAAAAATAATCATCAAAATCGGTTCAAGCAACCGTCTCAATTTTATATGTTCCGCTTACAGATCGTAAACGCTCATTGCGAGTAAAAATAGCTGTTACGAAAGAGCCATGTCGCGAAATCGTTTAGTGGGAATAAAAGTAAGTGAAAATCCATATCATTTTAGGTAGATAAATTATGAGTTATTATAAAATTATAAATATATAATGTACTTTCACTATAAAAGTAAATAAAGCGTGTTAAAAAGTCCTTGGTGTAAACATTCTTACAATATTCTACACTTGTGGCTTTGCGTATGTGAAAAAAAATTGATTTTTTGAACACGACATGGCTTTTCTATATGGCCACAACGTCGTGAGCATTTTCATTAGAACGATTACACGAATTTCGCGTTTTGGATCTTTTACTACAACGCGTATTGAGCTATTTTCGCTCAATGTGTGTTTTCGTAATGCACAGAGATGGTCTGGCATATATGTGTAGATATTTTAAACAAAACGAATTAATAAAAGATCTGTAATTATTCGTTTCTTCTATTCAATTATAAAACCTTAAGCTGACAATAATAATAATATATAAAAAGCCCGCAGGGCACCTTGTAGCGAGGTGTCGGGGAGTAGCGACCCCGCGGACCTGACTGCTGCCGGGCGATGCCCCTGTCTTCACCTCTGGCTTGCCTTAGTCGGCCGGCTAGAGTGGAGTCGCGAGAGCTTTTAACGCGAAGGGTGGATGCGAAGCGTAAGTGGGACCCTCAGGGAGCGCGTGATCGTAGATTAAAGACCAGCTACGCATCTCCGCTTGGGCAGGCTGCCGCTGGTCTACCACAACACATTAAATTCTCAAAGGGCCTCTTCATATTGGACCTGTGTCCCCACGGAAGCCTTCCAAAAGACCGGGTATTATCCTTCTGGTATCTTCTATACCAGTATTATGGAATGAGATACAAGAAACATAATAATTATTATCCAATTTGGTAGTTGATCGTAAGTTATGTTCGTATTTAATTTAGTAAGTCGGAGATTCCATTGAACAGGTTAATTACTACCGAAAAATCAAATTAAATGTAAAAAAACTTACATAGAAATGCAAATAGTCTTCAGCTGCTTGGACGTCGTCCGGTGAATCGCTGCTCGGCATACTCATTTCTGCGTCCAAAGCTAAACCAACCTTTCCACCCTGATATCTGAATTCATTATTGTAAATGTGGTACGCTCGCGCATGAGCAAGAAGTACATTTCGACCACATTCATAGTACTTGTTACCGGGAGATCGAATTCTAGGCGCATGATTGCCACTTCCATAGCTTAGAAAGCAATGGACGTAAGGCTCGTTGATTGTAAGCCAAAGCTTAACTCTGTCCCCGAAATGTTGGTACAAAACTCGGGAATAGTCGCCGAACCAGTACATAATATCTTCATTTAACCAACCACCTTGTTCATTCAAATTTTGGGGCAATTCCCAATGGTACATGGTTAAAAATGGCGTGATATCGTTAGCAAGCAAAAGATCGATTAGTTTGTTGTAATATGCAACTCCTTCTGGGTTAACGTAGTCTGCGCGACCCAAAGGTAGTATTCTAGGCCACGACACGGAAAATCTATAGACACTAACTCCTAACTCTTTGAGAATGGCGATATCTTTCTCGTAGAAATGGTAGGAATTAGCAGCAACGTTTCCATTTGTTCCATCCCTGATGTGACCAGGATCAGTGTGTACTAAATGATCCCACATCGACCAGCCTTTTCCTAAAATCATGAGAAAAAAGGAAAGGAGGACCAAGAATATCTTTAGCAATTTATTCCTTATGATTATGTATATTGTATGTTAGTTTTTAAAGTATGTATGTATAGTTTAGGTCTGTACTATAGTTCAGACATACATGTCTCTACCTGATATAAATACATAAATAAATAAAATTAAACGCAAATGTAAGGGCATATTTAAGAAAGATACATTAGTTATTATATACTCTTTAGATAGTTTTCAATGCAACTGCTTATTAATTTGAATTGAGGAAATTAAAATATACAGATACAATTTTTACTTTTTCAAAGGAGATCTCAAATAAATACAAATCTTACACATTACTCTTTAATTCGTGAGTTAGTTTTTACCTCCTTCATTCCACGCGCCTTCTATTTGGTAAGACGAGGTAGCGGTTCCAAAGAACAAATCATCTGGAAATTTCCTCAAGGACTTCTGCGTTTCTCTCTTGGTCACATTCTTCAAAGATACTGCCTGTATTGCCGATAGTAGACTGAAATAATAATATAGTCTCAGTACTTAAGATATTTAGCTGATCAGTGCGCGCTCGCGTTCGGCGTCCAACTACAATATTAATTGACATTCAAACAAATATGTAGTTAGAAATACAATACTTTTCTACTAGTGAAAGTTAGGTTAATTTTCCTTAGTTATAATATAATAATATGAGATTTATACTACACTGACTCCTTAGTTAAGTGGTTTAAAGTATGTCAGAGTGTAGATTCTAGGTTTTCATAAAAACATTTTTGGTGCTTTTAATTAAAAGCGTAAGCGACACATATTAACAAAGTTCAATTTTCATAGGATTAATAATGATGATGCTCAGGATCTGAGAGACTCCTACTTATATAATCGAATTGAAACGGTTTAGTTGGAAGGTAAAACTTCTCCGGTGCTGTTACACAAACAGTTTTTTTTTGGTACATTTTTATTTTTAATATGTGTTAATGATTAACCATTTTATATTTATGAAGTTTGTGAAATTATGTTATTTGTTTCATTTTTAAGGCTGAATAGAAACCATTCAAATCCTAATTACCACGCGAATGCACCTGCACATGCGGGCGAAATCCTGGAACTATCTATATTTTCCTTTGAATGCACGGACGGTAAACTATTTAGTTCAGTTGTAAATTATAAACATTACAAATGAAATTTCTGATACATGTTTTTCGAGGCATCGCTTCCTTCCTCGCTCTGTATTGTTTTGTTTTTTTCTGATTTGACCCGGGTCTAAAAAAAAATCACCTATTTCATATATACCATCCTTATCAATTATTAATACATACGCTTTAGAGAATTTTTGGCGGAGAAGGCGAGAAATAAATTCAAATACTTGGAAAAATTATAAGAGAAAAGCCTTACCTCAGTAACACAAACACCTCCTTTCTTGAGAACATATTTACAACAGAAACCTTCACCACTAAGGTTGATGACAATTCCTTTTCGAATTTATAACGCTGTTAAATCCTATCATTATGAATTATCTTTATTATTTATGCGTTTGCTGATTGTCGATATAATTATTTGGGAGATGAATAGACGCTTCTATAAGCTTGATCTATATACTTGTATGTAACCGTCATTTAGACTTGATTTTTATCCACTTTAAACGGATTTTGTACAGATTGAATCCAAACCTTGTACACTCATCAAGGATTGAATTGGCAATACAACAATTTAGTGATTTTTCTTGTCATCCGGAGGAGAAACGACGAACAAATGAGATAATTTAGTTAATTGTGCGATTGATAGTTTTTTTATTAACTACATTTATCCTTTATCTGTCAGTAAGTAAGCAAAGGATAAATGAAAGGTAAAAGCGAAAAGTCAGTTGTAAATAATGAAAGTCATATATTTATTCTTGAAACTTTAACAGAAAATAATCAGCTGCTTAAAGAAACCATTTGTTATTTCATGTATTGTGATATAATGATATAAGTCTAATTGAAATAATAAATGTTCATTTAATCTATTAAGTAACTAGAAGCATATGCATTTCATAAAATGTGGGAGTCGAGCGCGCTCCGGTACGAATTAGGCCAGCTCGCACTGGATACATGCCCGCAGTAGATCGCCATGAAATAGTAGCATGCTACTGTGTTTCGTTCGGTGAGTGGGGGAGCTGGAGGCTCGTTTCCTTCTCTTATGTTCCCGAAGTGTTCTCATAAAATTGTACATTTTTTCTGGTTTGGATAAAGTGACATTTTTATGATATTTTTTTTACACATCAAAATATGATACGTCAAAGCTTCAACCTATAGGTGTTGTAGTTTATCTATTAAATTATATAATGATTATTTTAATCGCTTTATTATATAATACCAGATTGTAAAGTAAAAACAATAAAAATATCTAGATAATAAAAATGCAAAGTCAAAATGCCTTGTTATAGCAGTCTTTAAAGGGAAAGGACTTTTAAGACGGTGAAAAAAAATGTTAAAATGTTATAAATTGACATAGGTAAGAATTTTAAAATAATGATTAATTATCCTCCATTAAGTAGTACTTAACTTACTATTCATGGAATACCTACGTAGTTTATACTTTGTACTTAATAATATTTAATTTACTTATTTTTTGAGACATCATTATTTATTTAAAATCCTTTCTTTGCGGATGCCTACATCATAACATATATCTGCCAAATTGCAGCCCGATCCGTCCATTGGTTTGGGCTGTGCGTTGATAGGTCACTATGTCAGTCAGTCATTTGAATAATTTTTAGTATAATTATATATACTACTATTTATACATGTAAAAAATAAAATAGAAGATTATTAAAACTAAACAAGACTAAAAGTAACTAAACTATGAACTTGCTATTGAACTATGAAGTAACAACCCTCTCAGAAAACCGGCGGAAAATTGCATACTGCTATATTTCGCTCGATGAGTGGGGGAGCCGGAGGCCCATATCCTTTACCTTACCCTTCCCAGTCCTTTACTTTATTCCTCTCGTCAATCCTATCTTCATCCCTTACCGATTTGAAGTCGGCCATCTATTTCTAGAGGCGAACAACTACAACCATTGCCGACGGTGACATTAAAAAACGTCGTTGGATCAAGTTAATTTTTAAAATACAATGAATATGAATATTGAAAATTGGAAAGTATAAGTGAAAGCCTGAGAATTAAACAAATGTACGGTTCGGTGACGAGAATCGAGATAGGTCTAAAGTTACCACAGTCTTCTTGGTTACCATTCTTAAATAAAGGAATAACGTTACTAAGCTCCATTTAATAAGTATAAGTAACGTCACATCATCTATCAAATAATAAAGGAAACAAATTGCTCACAATGGTTACAATTGAAAATATTATATTTTACTAAATTTACATACATTTTCCCAAAGTTCACATGCTTTTTATATTAATGTTTAAAGCATAAAAATATGTTAAGTGATATTCATAGATATACAAACGAATAACAGGGTTTTAAAATAAATTTTTTATAGTACCAGATGTCTTGGTTTCCCATAAAACTTTAATGAACAAATAAATAGTTTTGTGTATAAGTTATATTACATGAAAGGAGATGTAGATACATTTATGCTGTACCATTTTTTATTCAATTTTCTTGTTCCATCTTGAGTAACTCATAAGTTTTTTTATTATCTAATGAATAAACATTCATTTTATTAACTAGGTATTAAGCGATAGAATAAATACTTATACTAATATATTTATAAAACACATTAAATGAATACTTGTATCATTAGAGATATAACCGCTATGATCACAACTGAAGTTTTGGTGTTGATGGCTGAGCTAGCAACAGCATACGGGTCTGGATTGTAGTCCAAATCGATGGTCCTCGTTCGCACTATTTCCTTAAACACAAGTGCAGACTTACGTGGCTTCCTTGTTTTTTCTGGGTCATCTTGATCGATTTCGTAAAGGCCGAAACGGACACTGAAATTTTAATGCAAGGGTTAAAAATTTATTAAATCAGCAAAGAGATTAGTGATTCCTTAAGATAAGTTTTATTATAGTGATTGATAGGGTAGTATTATTGTAAGTGATTTTATTATAATAAAGTAAATTTTTGATGTGGGAGTCGAGCATGCTTCGGCACGAACTGGACCAGTTCGCACCAGGAAAGTACTACACCCCCACAGAAGTCCAGCGGGAGTTTTTTCTACACTGCCCAGTCCATTCCTTCTTTCCAATCCTTTCTTGATCCCTTTTCCCTTAAGAGCGGGTAGCATATTCGCGGTAGCACTACCTCTGCAAATGTTCATGGGCGGTGGTAATCGTTTACTATCCGGCGAACCCTGGTGGTTCATCAGTTGTCCGCTTTGATATTAAAAAAGTATATTGTTGTAAGTAAGTAAGCTATTGGAGAGAAAGATGTGTGTTTTAAATTTTCCCCCTTCCCCCCTCGAATCACTCACGTAAGTAACGGATGCCCCCTCATTAGTTTGGAGCGCAATAAAGAGTTCGGATTTCTATCATAAAGTCGGGGTTTGAAACAAGCCGAAAATATAACAAATAAACTGATTCTTCAATTTATCTGCGAATAATTCCCGTCACAACTGCTTGAAACGGCGAAGGAAAATAAAGCCATGTCCAAGAATCAAAAAGTCCGATGATATATGACATTTGCTAATCCGATCCGATCTTGGCTAGCGTGGTGGTTTACGGCCTGAGCCATTATAGGCACCTTGTGTCCCTGCAGTTCTATGTGAACAGTGAGTGACAAAAGTGTTTGTCGGTATATTAAAAACAAAAGACATTCTTAATGACACGGTGACACTTGTAATAATAAATCTTTTTTTTTTATGTTACAGTCGGCAATGGAGCTGGTGGGACGCCTGATGGTAAGCGCTACCACCACCCATGAACATTTGGAGAGGCATAAGGTCCATTGCAGACCTTACGCCACTAAAATTGGATTGCCGACTTTTTGGGAATCATTGAATAGAATATCGTCAGATTTAAATTGCATAAAACAAGAAATTATTAGTTTAAAAGACAGTATCACATTTATAAACAACAGATATGACAATATTAGCAAAACTATCTTAACGATAGAAAAAAACGTTAAGTCTTTCGCTACGACACCGGCTGAAGTCTCAAATCTAAAATATAGCCTTAAATGCCTAGAAAATGATTCATTTACTAGAAAAATTAAGCCTATATTGTTTTAAATCAAATTTCGCTAGAAATACATATTTATATCGTGTTTGTAAAAATTATAACAATAATTTCAGCGACCTTGATTTTTTTTCTGAAAGCTTATAAACTTATAAAAACAAAAGACGAAGAAGAATTAATTGTATTTGTGATCTTTAAATTTAAATTGTACTCATGCATGTGATTTCTATGTTTTTTTTATCCTTTATATTCCGTGTGTGACTGAATATGTCTTTATATTTAAATATTTTTAGTGGAAATTTTCCTGATATGTGCTTGGTGTATGTCTATAGTCTATAAGAATAATTGTATTGTTTGTTTGCCAAAGATAAATAAATAGATGGGCTTACCTGTAGCCCCAACTCCATTCAAAGTTGTCCATGAGACTCCAGGCACAATATCCTTTAATATTAACTCCATCATCAATCGCATCCAGAACGCCAGTCAAATATTCTCTATAGTAATGTACCCGACCTTCGTCATTCAACCCCATGCCTGTTGCAAAGCCATTTTCTGTTATGTAAATAGTTGGGTTGTTGTAAGTATCTTTGATGTATACCAGTAGCTTGTGTAAGCCGGGACCGTAAGTCTAAAACGATTAATAAATTGTAGAATATACACAGTTCTTCCTACTAGATTATGAAAATACAAAAAAATATTTTGATGGAGTAGTACTAAGATAAATTAAGTCAGTTTATCTAGCATTAAATATCATCTAAATTAGAAATACAATTATTAAGGACATTTAAATGTCTAAGTAATAGCTGAGAATAAAGGTATCCTTATCTCCAACGAGCGATTTCAAAAATTATGTATAATTGCATCAACATAATCGTTGTTTCAGGCAATTGTTCCGAAAAACAAATTTATTGTAATTTATGCAATTTTTCTCTTCAAAATTTTAAATAAGTCTCTAGACCAGAAAAGATATTGTGGTGCATCTGTATGTACGTATATTTTTACTTACACCAATCCACTGTCCCATAGGCCACGATGGGTCCTTATAAGTGCCAACTTGCGCGTCGTCCAGCGAAGACGGCACTTCATGCATGTTAATTACTGATGCGTTTCTGAACACATAACTACTCGTATAATGGT
Source organism: Zerene cesonia (assembly GCF_012273895.1). Classification (NCBI taxonomy): domain Eukaryota; kingdom Metazoa; phylum Arthropoda; class Insecta; order Lepidoptera; family Pieridae; genus Zerene; species Zerene cesonia. The sequence continues at coordinate 3,987,649 of NC_052130.1, read as the reverse complement.
TTAATGCCAAGAAATCTCCTGTGCCCTTTATGTAATCAATCTGTTCTTGAGTGAAACTGCGTAGGCGGGATTCCGAGAGACCCTGTCTAGCGCTCGCCTCAGCGATGAGGTCGATAAATCTTTGCGGGTA
>NC_052130.1:3979825-3986519 GCF_012273895.1 Zerene cesonia | reverse complement strand
GTAGGCGGGATTCCGAGAGACCCTGTCTAGCGCTCGCCTCAGCGATGAGGTCGATAAATCTTTGCGGGTAGTTACCGGTTTCCGAGTAAACTGGGTGGGCGTATTGACCAAGCTGAAAAGTAAAATTGTATGTATTGTTATTTCTGTGATTGAGGTGAAATCGAGGCGACATTATCGCATGCGATAAAGTTTCGATAATAATAAAATTAAACATAGTATTTTTTTTGTGTTTGATTTTACGCGAGTCTCCCCGTGATCACGCTCGCTGTAAAGTGCTCGAACCGTCGGGTTAATAATATAATAAATTAATCGCGTTTTAAATTCGTTTAAAAGTCTTTAATTTCTAAACAAAATAAACATTTCAATATTAGTTGCGGCTTTGAAAGGAAATAAGTTAATCTTTGATTTTCCTATCCTGTCCTATCCTGTGCTGTCCTGCCTGATTGCTTATTGTAAATATCTATTTTATTTTGAACGAGCGGACTACAGGTTGGAAATATTCGAATCGAATCTTTCTTCAATAGACTCTATAAAAATGTGAAAAAGTAGGTATGTACATTTTTACAAAATACAAGTTTTAACAAGATACAAGTACTGGCGTGATCCCGCGGCTATATTCGCATTGCACCCATAAAAGTAGCTTCTGTGCTTATTCAGGCACATCTCTGTGCCAAATTTCATAGAGATCAGGTCAACTTATCATCAAAGAGTAAACACGACACGATATGTGTAGGAAGGATGATGGAATTGTGTAGGGCGTTAGGGCCTCACCGGCCGACCAGTCGTGTAGATTGGTCGAGGAGCCTCCCTTTTACGATGGAGGTATTTTACCTTCCTCATCAGATACATATATTCTCACAAAATTTCGCCTTATCAGTATTAGAATGATGCATTCGAATTTATATAATATAATACGATAAAAATTCACTAAGCCCCCAGAGGATATTTGTCCCGTGCCTTGTATATAATAAAACATTATGTCATACCTGATAATATTATAATTTGGTATTATAGATATCATATTTGCATAAAAAATATTTCTTTATATACATGATCTTATCTTAGCAATAAACAAGCATTGATACGGACTTTCGATTAAAAAATGAATCATCAAAATCGGTTCAAGCAGTCGTTTTAATGTTATTTGTTCCGCTCACAGACCGTAAACGCTCATTGTGTGAAAGTTTTGTATACACACATAGATTTTGGTGATTCTGCTAAATAGGTGAACTACTACTAAAAAGTATAAATTCGAATTTAGTATAAACATAACTTACACGGAATTGCAAAAAGTCTTCAGCTGCTTGGATGTCGTCTGGTGAATTGCTACTCGGCATACCCATTTCCGAGTCCAATGCTAAACCAACCCTTCCACCCTGATGTCTAAATTCATTGTCGTAAATGTGGTACGCTCGCGCATGAGCGAGAAGTATATTTCGACCACATTCATAATACTTGATACCAGGAGATTGAATTCTTGGTGCGTGATTCCCAGTTCCGTAGCCATGATTGCAGTGGATATGGGGCTCATTGATTGTTAGCCAAAGCTTCACTCTGTCACCGAAATGTTGGTACAAAACTCGGGAATAGTCGCCGAACCAGTCCGCAATATCTTCAGTTAACCAACCGCCTTGTTCATTCAAATTTTGCGGCAATTCCCAATGGTACATGGTTAAAAATGGAGTGATATTGTTAGCAAGCAAAAGATCGATTAATTTGTTGTAATATGCAATTCCTTCTGGGTTAACATAGTCTGGGCGACCGAAAGGCAGTATTCTAGGCCACGATACGGAAAATCTATAGACGCTGACTCCTAACTCTTTGAGAATGGCGATATCTTTCTCGTAGAAATGGTAGGAATTAGCAGCAACGTCGCCGTTTGTTCCATCTCTAATGTGACCAGGATCAGTGCGTACTAAATGATCCCACATCGACCAGCCTTTTCCTAAAATCGTGAAAAATAAGTTAAGTAGACCTAAGAATAACTCTTATAATCTATTGTTATAGGAATGTAAATTTAGTTTGTAAATTTTAAAAAATGTATTTTACATTAAATCGACTTATCCTACTAATATTATAAATGCGAAAGTTTGTAAGGATGTGTGTGTTTGTTGCTCTTTCACGCAAAGACTGCTCAACCGATTGCAATGAAATTTGGTACGTAGACAGCTGGAAAACTGGAATAATATATAAGCAACTTTTTATCCCAATATTCCTACGGGATTCGGACTTACGCAGGTGAAACCGCGGGCGCAGCTAGTATAATTATGAATAAAAATAAATTATATCGCAAACGATAGAGCTTATTTAAGAAAGGTACGTAATGATAATTTACACTTCAAAAGATAGGTTTCAATACTAGATAGTATTTAATAAATAGTATTTATGATGACCTGATTTAAAAAACAAAAAAACTCCTCCGTTTTATCATTTTAAAAGAGTGTTTTTGACATAAGATTTACAATTCTGAAAGATAATATTTATCTTTACATTATCTGTGAATAATAGGCAGGTTTAATACTTGCATAATACGATAAAACATATTAACAAATAACAACTGTTGTTGTTGCAAAGAAATATAGTACTCAAAGCATTTTTTTCTGATTCCGAATAAATAAGTAGTTTGTTATATAACTTCATTAGTAATAGATGGCAATATGCAAAAGAATATTCACGGAAAAAATGGCGATAAAATATTCGCTGGATCAGCTAGTTTAAAATAAAATATTATTCATTGATTTTAATTTCAAATCTAGCATTTATCATAATTTTATTTTAAAAACCTATACACTTATAACCTACCATGTTTTAAATTGAATTATACTCGTTAAATTAAGTAAATATAAAGTACCTATGCCATTCTTATTTCGGCATTTCATTTGTCATTTGCAAGATCCTCATCCTCGGCGCAAAAATAACGGGGTGTTATACAATAAAATTAATATTTACATATAAGTTTGACGTGTCTTTGTGTGTGACAAATTTGATGAAAGTCGGTTAAAGTAACCCGTAAATTGTTTTCACAACTCGCTATATATGGGCATCAAATGCAAGAACTACGAGATTATTCATTATGGCATATTTCAAATGCAAGAAAGCTGCCACGGGAAAATGAGATTGAGGTGTTTGAGTCCCAAAATCTTTTTAACTAATATGATGATATGTAATATATTAGATATATATATATCATACATATGTGGACATATGTCCAATGCTACAGATTATAGATATATTGTTCACCTCCTATAATATAATCTAAGGGTTACAATCTCTTCGGTTCAGATATGCTTAAAAGATTAAGCTATAAATGTATGACGCTTAAATAATATACAGATAAAAATAAACAGCGTTTGTTCGGATGAAGAACTATCCGTCGTTTTGGGAACGTCGGAAGCTGATAGATGTCCACAAAGTATTATATAATTACTATACCGTTGAAAGAAGATTTCAAATTAGTATATCTAATACGTTACATTTTATTTCGTGAGTTAGTTTTTACCTCCTTCATTCCACGCGCCTTCTATTTGGTAGGACGAGGTAGCAGTTCCAAAGAAGAAATCATCTGGAAATTTCCTCAAGGACCTCTGCGTTATACTCTTGGTCACATTCTTCAAAGATACTGCCTGTATTGCCGATAATAGGCTGAAATAATAAGATAGTTTCATAACTTTAGATTTCTAGCCGACCAGTGCGTGATTCGTTGAGCGTCCGATTATATTTTATTTATCTATATTATGTTATTTGATATTAACACATCTTTATCCATTAAAGATGTTACATTTTTTTATGTTACAAATACAGATTTTAAAATTATAAAAGCATCACAAAAATCGGTCCACCCAGTCAAAAGTTTTGAAGACAAGGAAAAAAAAAACAGTCGTATCGATAACCTCCTCCTCCTCTCCTCCTCCGCTCATTTTTTGCAGCTAGTTGATAAAGCTGATTTATACTTATTAGTAAATACTACTACTAATCTACTATCTATATATATATTAGTAAATCTACTACTAATCCCATCCTATTCTACTAATATTATAAATGCGAAAGTTTGTAAGGATGTGTGTGTTTCTTACTCTTTCACTAAAAAAAACTACTGAATCGATTGCAATGAAATTTGGTACGTCGATAGCTGGACCACTGGGATAACATAGGCAATTTTTTATCCCGATATTCCTACGGGACTATTCTTACGTGGGTGATAGCGTAAGAATAGTCCGTGGGGCGTAGCTAGTTTTTAAATAAACTACTAAGAACGATAACACTCGATTAGCTTAACAGATAAATAGAAGAGGAAAGATAATACTGACCCAAACTGGTCGGGTATGGCTGAATCACTACATAATATACAGTCGCTGTCTATCCCTATGCATACTTAAATTTTAAACTGCGCAACGGATTTTGATGCGATGTTTTTTATTAGTTAGAGTTATTCAAGAGGAAGGTTTATACGAATAATACATCTATTAAACTCTCCGAATTAACAGTCAAGAGTCAAGAGCTAGTTAAAAATAAATTCCGATTGCAATTCCTAAATACACTTCAGAGAAACTTGCACTGAGGAAGTTAGAAATTCTACTATCCTACTAATATTATAAATGCGAAAGTTTGGAAGGATGTGTGTGCGTTTGTTGCTCTTTCACACAAAAACTGCTGAACCGGTTGCAATGAAATTTGATACGTAGATAGCTGGACAAATGGAATAATATATAGGCAACTTTTTATCCCGATATTCCTACGGGATACGGACTTACGCGGGTGAAACCGCGGGGCGCAGCTAGTTATCTATAAAAAAATAAGAGAAAAACGGTACCTCAGTAACACAAACGCCTCCTTTAATGCGAACATGTTTGTAACAAAAACCTCCACTACTAACGGCGATAACTAAATCTTGTCGAATTTATAAGTTATTAATGCTGTAAAATCCGATCATCAGAAATTATCTTTATGAGATATTTGTTCGAGTATATGTTGTTTATTCATAGGATGTTGTTTTAAAGATTCGAAATGACCACTTGTCTCTCTGTCTGTCCGCGGGATGGGTCAAAAACTGTCGGCACTATTAATTTTTTAAAGTTAACAGGCACTGCAAAACATGTTAATCCCGCCGAAAAAGTGTTCAATAAAATCTTGAAAAATATATATTTTTAGAGTGCATAGCTCTCCTATATGTAAAATGTAGATGATTATTTGTATTTGGTCCTATTTTAATAGTATCATTCGATTGGTCTTTCAAATATTAGAGGTGTGTGAAGCTCGTGACTCCTTAAGCTTTAAACTGCTTTAAAGTGTTATTTTTTCGTTGAATCAAATGTCAACTCTCTACTAATTAAATGGTTGTTGTTTGGAATACATACGTCACATACATACGGAACTATACAAGAAGTAAAAAGAGAAAACTACCAAGGTTTACAAGTAAACGAATAACATTCGACCTATTTTATTTTAGACGTAATTCAAACCTGCAATGAAATGTTGATAGATGGCGCTAGGCGTCATAGAGTCATACCTATTTAATCATAACTGAGGAAAACCTTAGTTAAATTGACTATTAATTAAACTTACATTCTTGTATAACTATTGGCATAAAATTAAACTAGCTTTCGCCCGCGGCTTCGCACGCGTTAATTCGGAGTAGTTTAATAGTGATTCTATTAAAAAAAAAAAATCAAAATCCGTTGCGTAATTTTCAAGATTTAAGATTAAATAAATAATAATATAAATTGTACAACTTCACCCACAACATACTGTATGTTTTTATCTTGAAGGTACTTCAGAAAGCCAAATGAAATTATTCAAAATAAGCATTATCTATCTGTAATTTTAATTCATTTTATTATTGAGACTTACGATAACAGTTATTATGAAGAAATAAAAAATGTAAACCTTTGGTATAGGTATGGTAAGTTTATCCATAATACTTGGATACTACATTAATCTACTATTTGTTTACAACTTACAAGCGTCAATGCTATGAAATGTCCTTTTTCGTCCTTTTCTTCAATGAAATTTTTTTTGAAGAAAAGGACGAAAAAGGGCAGCATATTTCATTTTTCTCAAAAAGAGAAAAAAAAGCGAGTTATATAATAATTCTACCTCTACGCCTTTAATCTCAATAAATTATACAATACACATATAATAAAATAGTAAAAAAACTGTGTGTGTACATTGAAAATAAGGTTTAAAAACAGCAAAAGAGCATGAATCCAAAGAAAGAGGTGGTATACGTTAGGTAAGATATAACAATTGTGCTCTAACAAAAATTGTTACACATGTTAAGCATTTTCTGCTGAGAGCATAAATATCTGGAACACCTGATATGCAACTCCAAGAACCCAGCTATCTTCAACATGTAAAGGAATGATGTCTTAACAAAAATTTTTAAAAATAAATAAATAAAATAAGTTTATTTCTCAACCATATGCATACATACAAACAAAACATTGGTTCCGTACTAGATATTAATCTGTATTACAGGTACCGATACCCTTCCATTGGTACGATACAGTTGAAAAAAAAATGAAAGGAAATAGTTATATTATATTAATTAGAAAAATAAGTAAAGTGTGTGTGTGTGTGTGTGTGCGCGTGTGCATTGGTGATTTATGAGAATGTAAAGGTGAAGGGAATGTGACGTAGGTTCAACTTGATCAACTCTCTTAACAGCGGGTTCTTGAAATAATCATATTTTCTGTAA
>NC_052130.1:3891688-3979815 GCF_012273895.1 Zerene cesonia | reverse complement strand
GTGTGTGTGTGCGCGTGCGCGCATTTGTGATTTATGAGAATGTGAAGGTGAAGGGAATGTGACGTAGGTTCAACTTGATCAACTCTCTTGACAGCGGGTTCTTGAAATAATCATATTTTCTGTAAAATAGTAATCCTTATACAGCAGCCAATTTGTTGTTATTGTTTTACTTTGGTGTCTAGACATATTAATTATTTTTAATTCTTTATTTAATACATTATAATATAGGTGTGGTCCCAGATATAAAAATTGCCGACGGAAAAAGGTAGTATTGAATGGTATAATTTTAACCGCATTCCTAGAAGAATGCCGAGTTATATTATTTTTAGAAAATAATTCATTCCTATCTATTAGTTTGCGAAATTTAAGAACAGTATCTAGCATATATAGTTGTCTTAGGGATAGTACATTGAACAGATTGTATATTTCATTAGTAGGAAAACGAACTGGCTTAAATGCTGTCACTTTAAGTATTGGCCTCTGGCACCTCTCTAAAGGCAGAAGAATAGTTTTAAGAGTGCCGCCCCAAGCTACAATACAATATCTAAGTATACTCTGACAGAGTGAAAGATAAACAGTTCTTAGTATGTCAAATTCCGCTACTTGTCGAAGTTTTTTAAAAGTCCAGATCAGTTTACGAGTACGAGAAGTCAGATTATTAATATGAAATTGCCACGTCAGACGAGAGTCTAGAATGACCCCTAAGTATTTAATACTATTAGAACCTTCAATCATACTGCAAGAACATAAGTTTAGGTTGTTATAGTTGGAATTACACGTGTGTGCCTTTATTGAAAGGTCGATCGATAAAATATCATTTTTTAAACTAAAATTTACATATTTTGTTTTATTGAGGTTCAGTGAAATTGTTCAGTCTGTCAGCATTTTCTGTTGTCATTACTACTAATCGAGATCATTCCAGATTTTGTATTGAAATTGTATTGAAATAACGACATTTGCCGATATTTGGGAAGAAAAGTATTATATCTATATCATAAATCTAAGTTATTTAAAGCCGCCACTTTCATTCAAAGTTCACGCGAACAACGTTGCGGGCACCAGCCATAATCTTACGATTTTTACGAAATGACTTGGGTCCTCATATAAGCTTCATTGTTATTAGATTTTATAGGGCTGTGGGTTTTTACCTTAGATAAATAAGTAAACAACAATTATAGATTTTAACAGTTTATTTTTTTCTTTTCACTAATAAATATACAAAACAAGTTTCTATTTTACGAACGTAGCTTTGCCAAATATTGGCAGATAAGATCTCATTCAAATCAATTGAACGTACGAAGAGACTGATATATTTTAAATAAATTAATGTGTAAATTTAATTATCGTCAATAATGTGTTCTACATGTGTGTTTTAAAGAAGTCGATATATAAACATAATAAAACAGAATTCACACCGGTCACCTTTATATATTAAATATATTTTTATTTAGTGTATGTGAGTCAATCACGTAAAAAAAATATTTAATGCGCTTTACTATACCTGATTTTTAAAAATAATTTTTACATAAAACTTAACAGTTACAACACATTTTACTTAACGTAAATAATATCTCTTATTTCATTGGTCCATTCTCAGTAGATTCTGCTTATGTTGGCGAATAATCATACAATTAAGTTCTTATATGTAAATAATTTCGTTAAATATCACAGATTAAAGAAGCTTATGAATAATAGCAGATACTAAAATAAACAAAGCGGATGTTTTCACTACAATTGCACTACTGTTCGAATCCTCTAGGTAAGGGTCCGGATTGTAATTTGGGTCTATAACCCTAGATCTGATTATTTCTTTGTACACTAGTGCTGCTTTACGGGGTCGCCTGGTTCGGTTTGGATCCTCGAAGTCAACTTCGTAGAGTCCGAAACGCAATCTGTAAATATATTGAGTAATTAAGTATGCAATTTTAGAGTGTATGATTTGTTATAAGATTCTAGGCTCAATTGTCTAAATAAGAATACATAATTTTACCCGAAGAGTAAAGCAGTCTGTCTGTTCGTTTGTCAGTCTGTCTATGTCTGTCCATTATATATTATATCCTTATTTTATGGAACCCTGAGTGTCACAATTCGAACTCGCACTAGATCTATTTTTTTGTTCTGTTAGTGAATGAATGGATGAATGAATGATACTTTATTGTACACACTAAAAGGAAATATTACAAAGTACAGAATAAAAATACAAATTTTACAATAGGCGACCCTATGGCTACAGAGCCATATTAGATCTTAATGACCTCTCTTGTAAAAAATTTATTTCACCCAGGGTCAAACCGGGCAAGGCAGTAAACGCAACTTACGTGAATCCCGCTGCCCATTCGAAGTTGTCCATAAGACTCCAAGAACAATAGCCTCTGATGTCCACACCAGCGTCTATAGCATCTAGCACAGCGTTGGTGTAACCCCTCAGATAAGCTACTCTATTCTCATCAATCAGACCCGTAGCCCAATCCCCAAAGCCATTCTCAGTTACATAAATTGTCGGGTTGTTGTATCTCTCCTTGAGGTGTACCAGTAGCTTGTATAGGCCAGGTGCGTATGTCTGGAATTATTTAAGAGTTTTATATGGGAATTTAAATTAAACAAAAATTATTTACAATATATGTAATCTGTATATCTGAAAGGTGACTGAAATAGTGATCTATCAGCGCACAGCCCAAACCACTGGACGGATCGGGCTGAAATTTGGCATGCAGATAGATTTTATGACGTAGACATCGCATTAAGTTAAGAAAGCATTTTGACAAATTCTACCTTTCTATTTTTGGAATTTTTTACCATGACAATTTATTAAGACCGTGCGGGCGAAACTGCGGGTAATAGCTAGTTGGTAATAAACTTGCATCTACGGGTGGGTTTAAGAATCGTTTGAAAAATATTAAGTATTCCAAAAAAAATAATATCGTAGCTAGTGTCGTAACAACTTTAATATGAGCTGTCAACAAGCTAATCAAGATTAAATTTACTTACGAAAAGCCAAGTGCCTCCTTGTGTCCAAGATGGGTCCACATAAGTGCCAACGAAGGCGTCATCCTGATGCGAAGGAACTTGGAAAGTCCCAATTATAGAGCTGTTCCTATACACGTATTTACTTGTATAGTGATTCAATGCTAGAAAATCAGAAGTGCCCCTGATATAGTCGATTTGTTCTTGGGTAAATGGACGGAGACGAGATTGCGAGAGGCCTTGACTCGCACTTGCATTTGCCACTCTGTCAATAAGTCTTTGAGGGTAGTTGCCGTTTGCGGAGAAAATTGGATCCATGTATTGTCCTACCTGAAAGCGTATTATTGAAATAGAAAGGAAGACTTTCAAAAATCTTTAAAAAAAGAAAAATAGCATTAGATACAAAATGTACTCCCAATGTGGTCTTGTAGCTAACTAATATTTAAAGGTATAAGTCTAGTTTCACATTAGTATCAGATTTAAACATAATTACATAGGTTTCAATTTATCAACTAAAAGTAACAGTACTAAATGTATATTAAAAGATTTTCATTTAACTCCACTCATTCAATAAATATAAATAACATTTAACGAGAATACATGTTTTGAACTTCACTATTTAACTTTAAACACAAGTTTGATTCAGTAATGCGAATAATGAAAGTGAAGAAATAAAAAAATCAATTATACTTACATAGAAAGCCCTGTAATCTTCTACGGCTTCGGCGCTAGATTCAGAATCATCACTTGGCATCCCCATATCCGAACTGATGACAATAGCAATTTGGCCACCTTGGAATGCAAACTCTTCTTTATAAATATGATACGCCCTTGCATGAGCCAGCAAAATGTTACGGCCGCATTCATAAAACGCGATGCCCGGCGATTGTATCCTCGGAGGATGGTTACCGCGACCGTAGCCGTTATTGCAATGAATATAAGGTTCATTTATCGTTAACCAATGTTTCACTCTGTCTCCGAAATTCTGGAACAGCACTCGAGCATAATCTCCTAGCCAATCTACGATATTTTCTGTCAACCAACCGCCCTGTTCATTCAAATTTTGTGGTAGTTCCCAATGGTAAATGGTCACGAATGGGGTGATATCGTTGGCAAGGAGCTCGTTGATTAAATTGTTGTAATATGCCACTCCTTCTGGGTTGACGTAATCAGGTCGGCCGAAGGGTAAAATTCGGGGCCAAGAAATGGAGAATCTATAGATTTTCACACCGAGTTCTTTCATCATTTCTATGTCCCGTTTATATAAGTGGTAAGAGTTGGCTGCAATGTCACCCGTTTTTCCGTCCGCCATATGGTCTGGATCAGTTCTCATGAGGTGGTCCCACATGGACCATCCTTTACCTGCAATGTTTGGTATTTGTGATTTATGTTTTGGAAGGAAAACATTAATTAAATAAATTATAATTAAGCACTTATTAAAATGAGGAAAACTTGGTGAGAAATTGCATTATGTGATAGCAGAATTACATATATTTAAACACTACATACAAATCACTAGTATTTTAATTGCAACATCGTTCATAATATACAGTTTAAATTATAATGAAATATTTTGAAAATTAATAATATGGAATAATAATTACCGCCTTCATTCCACGCTCCTTCGATTTGATATGAGGAGGTTGCAACCCCAAACAGGAAATTTGGTGGAAACCTTCTCAAATTCCTTTGTGTGTTATTCCGAGCTTCTTCATTTTTCAAACTAACTGACGTAATGCCATATATTATACTGAAAATAAAAACAAAATAAAGTGCCAGTAAATAAAAAAGTAAAATACGCTATCTAGAAATGCTATATTAGAAATGATTTTTTGGATTATTTAGTTTTATATATCTTTTCTGGTAACTGAAGAAATAAATAAAACATACACTACTATACTTAGTAATGTCGTATGAAAAATGTGTTATATTACATTATAATTGTCAAAAAAAAAAAAATTAAAACCAATTGCATTGAAAATATGCCATTAGTTTCGACGTTTCTGCATGATGAAAAAATAAATCAACGTACCTCAATAATACAATTACTTCTTTAAGTGGAAGCATTTTGTGCTAAATTTACTGTGCTCGAAACTCGAGTGTATCCCAAAATCGGCACATGAGACATATATTGGGGTTCTTTATCTTTGCAGCGTCATGATTAAGATTGCTGTAATTGATATCGAGTAACCATAAAATTAATAAATATAAGATATTTAATCCGTAACTTTGGAGACAATAAAGATAATGGAGATCGCCTTACTCCAGTGGATTCTAGCCGTCCACTATTAAAAAAGATTAAAAAACGATAAATGTCTTACATATCCTAGAAGCTACAAATTTTTGCTAAAAAACATAAGGATGTATTTATTTAAATCTGCTCTTGAGAAGGTGGTTACAAACTTGGCAATAGAGATCCCACCAGAATGGCAGAATGTCACACGACCTTATACCAAAAGAATGCTTCAGTGTGCATAATTACAAAACATAAGTGAAAAATTGAAGTCTCATACAAAATGTTAATAATATGAGAAATGCATAAAAAAGGATTTATTTTTATTTATTTGTTCGTTCGTTTCAGCCGTGGGACGTCCACTGCTGGACAAAGGCCTCTCTCAAAGATTTCCACCACGACCGATCACTGGCGGCCTGAATCCAGCGGCTCCCCGCTACTACTGTCCATCTCGTGGGAGGTCGTCCCACGCTTCGTTGGCCAGTACGTGGTCTTTATTCCAGAATCTTTTTGCCCCAACGGCTATCGGTTCTATTTGTTATATCATTTGTTTATTCAAAATTAATTTAATACAATTCCCGAATACTTAAAGGAATTGTCCTTAAATAACCTTTAAACGACGTGTGATGACCTGATTATATTTAAAATATTTTTTTCATATTGTATTGCATATTGTAATTTGAAATTATATTTATCGTATTAATCGAGATATTATCGTTATTTTTGCATGCTAATCAATTGGCGATTTCTATAGGAAAGTTAAATACGCATTTGCATCTTGTAGATCTTATAACTTTATTTCATAATAATTAATTTGAATTTTAATATCACTACATAGTATAAATAGTCGCTTTCTGCCGTCTGTATGCTTAGATCTTTAAAATTACGTCATAGTTTTTGATGTTTTTTAATAGTGTCTCAAGGGAAAGGTTCTCAGCGTGTTTAACTCCGAATTTAACGCATGCGAAGCCACGGCCAAAAGTTGATATAAGTATACTACCTAAACTAACTAATGTTACATGTACGAGATTAAGCTTAGATAATTTGTAACGATAGAATACAATACTGTTTTATTTACCCCCAGTTTCATCCCCTTGGGGGTAGAATTTATCAAAATCCTTTCTTAACAGATTCCTATATCATACTGGCTACCTGCATGCATAATTTCAGCCGGATCGGTCCAGCAGATTGTATTGTGCGTTTATAGACTAGTTATCAGTTATCATTTTTGCGTTTAAGCGGAAGATAAAAACTTATACTGACACGAAGATACAATATTAAACTACGTAGCTATAGAGCACATAACTATATAGCATATATAGCCTAAAGCCTTCCTCAATTAATGGGCTATCCAAAACGAAAGAATTTTTCAAAACAGACCAGTAGTTCCTGAGATTAGCGCGTTCGAAGAAACAAACTCTTTATATATACTCCATTATATATACTCGATAGTTCAAAAACAAAATATTATTTCTAGCACCGTGCAATATGACATAGTCCCTCACAAGTGATTATAATAAATAATTCAAGTTATTATAATGGTGATTTCATTTCAATTTTCCTATCAATTGATTTGTATGAAAACAACATTTTTTTTAATTTTATTATAAATTCAATGTAGGGTTTTGGTGTGTAGTATAGAAGTGTTTTATAGGTTCAATGAACTATTATGAACTAGTATTGGCAATGTTTTCATTTATTTAAATTAGATCTTGAGATTTCTACACACGATAGATTCTATTGCAGAACAGAATATTAAAATAATCTCATGATCAATCTCACGATATGATGTAAAAATTCATAAGTCATACATAAGTCTTCACTAAGAGAGCACAGTTTATCTCATTATCAATCATCATCATCAGCTCAAAACATATTTGGGGACATCCCCACAGCAGGGATACAACGTATTTTCATTGAAGAGAACTTCACACTTTACAAGCAAAACACTAGTGCAGCTTCCGTTTTTAGTCTAGTTAGAGTAGAATTATCAATCTAATAAGTTTAAAAATTAAACGGATTTTGGTCACGGGGAGACTGTTCCATCGTCCCCGTGACCACGCTCGCTAACGTTGGGTTAATAATGAATAAATGGCGTTTAAATTCTTTAATTTCTAATATAATACCCGCGTAAAATCAAACACAAGAAAATACAATCTAATAAGTCTTTTTCGTATAGTTTCAAATTTCGTATTTGTATAGATTTTTAACTGTATATAAATGGAAAACATAGACCCGGTATTCAAGACCTTTGGGAATAGGCTTATTCAATAATCGTTAGGAAAAATGTATGATGATGTTAAATCGATCAGAACTTAACCCCACAAGATACAAGAGCTGATTATATATTGCCCCCAATCAATAAGACTGATAAAGCATTATATCAAATGAGTTTTCGGTTCGAACAAAAAGATTTTGTCGAATCTTAAATGACGATTTATCATCCAAAATACTAATTAGAGGTATAATCGTTACATTTTTTTAAATTTGCAATATCTTAAATTCTATTTTTATCCGCAAAGCACTCGAGGTTAATATTAAAACGCAATTTGATAGATTATCAACTTAGATCGTAAAGATAAACACCGATAAATGAAAAAAAACTTTATTGATAAAGTTAAATTATCTCATATCTTACGTGCACATTGAATAACACTGTTTTGGTTTCATTATACACATTTCAATTCTTTACAATTATTTTAAATAACAATTTTATTACTTATGACAGTCTAGTTCACGCAAGAATTCAATTCAGATTATTTATTTGATCATTTATTTATAATGTAATAGATAAAAGTATTAGTTTCCGCTTAAAACCTATAAATTAATAAGTAAATTGTTGTAATTCTTAATCTGTGACGTTGTACGACGACACGTGCGCGATAGCGAGATATGAATATAGAAATTATTTCGTGAACTAGACCTTAATTTTATATGGCAACCCTACTGGCTGTCAAAGTTGAAGGTGTTGCCTGTACGATATAACAGAGGCATTTAAGGAAGGCTTTCTATATGCACCAACTGGCAAATCTAATTCGCTTTCTGGAAGTATTCCTTGCTTTCCTTTGGATTGGGTTTAATTGTATCAGCGTTGCTCTCTGGGTTCCAATTGGCTGGGCACACTGAAAGGGAAGGGTTGTGTGAATGAATTCATTACATTTATTTATTGCAATTAAATAATAGGCTAGATAGCTAGATACTGCTAGATCGTTACAAATTAAATCGTCCATTTCGTCCATTTTATTGTATGAGAATTGACTTTATCATAATAATTTTAATCATGATTGGCCTACCCTACTTACATTATAATTATAATATTAACATCATTCAATTAAACATCTCATAGGACCTGTTTGAATTGGTTCTTGAAAATTCTAGAAAACATAATATCCTACTAATATTGTAAATGCGAAAGTTTGTAATTATGTGTATATTTGTGACTCATTCAAAATTTTATTTTTCAAAAAATTAATCACCAAAATCTGTTAAACCAGTAAAAAGTTATGAGGTAGCAAACACAAAAAAAATAGTCAATTTTCGAACCTCGACCATATTTTTGAAGTCAGTAAAAATCAACAGTCGGTCAACACTGTATGCGGGGGGCACTTGGAGGGATACTATATACGATGTAATTAATGTTTTATTATTTTTTATTTTGTTTATTTTTATTTTATTTATTATACCAGTAATATCAGTTAAACAATATAGATTATTGATAAAACAACGCGTGTAACAATTGTAAACGACAATTGGTTTATCAAATAATAAAAAACGTTTATAGCTTTGTATGTATCAGTGAAAGTAAAATTGTAAAAAATCGTCAGACTATAATAATCAACGGTTGCCTGGTAGAGATGGCTTTTAGCCATAAGGCCGCCATTTTTATACTAGTTTTAAGTTGCTTTTGTTAAGTTTATCCCTGTTTTTTATTATGTAAGTGTGCAATGAAGAATAAATAAGTAAATAATATATAAATATAATCTAAGCGAGATTGTAATCTTTCGATCAATTGTGGTTCGTAACGATAACGCATAAGTTTTCCTTGAGCTGTTTACAATTTTACTTATAACATGATAATTTTATAGAGGCTGTCGGTTGTTGTACAGAAATTTGTACAAACTTATTTTTTTTGAGTGCGCCATTTTTGATAGTTGGAATAGCCTGTCATCTGCCTACCAGAATTTTTGATACTAACAGTTTATTTTTTTTTTATAAAAAATAAAATAAAGTTGTAAAAAAGGCTGCAACGAGAACAGTTTACAATCCAGCGATTTAGGCTGTTGGACGTGCCAAAAAAATGCTCAAACAGTCACATACATACACACGAAAAACATTATCCTCCTTCGGTCCGTCGTATAAAAAGTAAATGCAGATAAGTGACACGACATGATGTCGATGCTTTTATATATGTTCAGATTTAAAGATACTTTTAATATATTCTCAGATTTTTTTATATTATATATCCGAATAAAAAAAATTTCTTCGAATTTCTCGAGTTCATATGTACTGACCGATTTCAGAAGATTATTGATAAGTGAAACAGTCTTCAATTTAGGTTGTTTTATGACCGTCAAACTCATAATTTATCTTATCACGACATTCCATATATATTTATAATACATATAATTGATTTATTGCTTTATGAGCTTTAAATCATATTATTGTTATTGTTTCTACACTTGATATACTGAAATTCGTTTGGTGAATAATTTAATAATAATTATTATTAAAACGCATGTAGTTTAGTTATGAGTTTGGCAAAATCAAGATCAGGATATCAAGATTCCTGTTTTAACCCAAGGGAGCGTTCGGAATAAAAAGTATCCTATCACCCAAGTCAGCTCCTATCCTGTCTGTACACCAAATTTCAATCACATCCGTTAAGTAGTTTTAGCGTGATTGACAGACAGACATCCAAACAAACAAACTTTCACATTTATAATATTAATGTGATTCTTTTATTTCAATACATACAAAAAAAACAAATTAAGTGTGTGACATCACATCATGGGGGGACGAAGTTCTTAATATGTGACAAGCTGTGTTGAGGGAGGGAAGGGGTCGAAAAAACCTAGTTTGTGACGTAATTTAAGGATGGCGCCTTTAAAATATAAGTAGAAATGCTTGATGTTGAGACAGCCGAGACATTAATACATTTATGAGTCAAATAAGACATACCTTCTCCATGTTTATCAGCAAATTGGAAAGCCTTCACCAATCTCAGGGTTTCCTCCACGGACCGCCCCACGGGCAGGTCGTTTACCGACATGTGCCTCAAAATACCATTCTTGTCAATGATGAATAGACCTGGAATAAAAGAAAATATTGGGAATAATACAAAAATAATGTGCGTGGAAATTCAATCGTATAATGAGTAATGCTAGTTGATAAGAAACAAACTACATACGTTTCCTCTGCTGAACACAGTTGTAGGATCCATGTAATACTAGTTATGAATTCATTCAGTCACATATTTTCATACAGTTCATCAGTTACATACTTAGGTATCCTTACCACATCCTAACAATATCCTATAAGATTTTTAATATATGTCAATCAATATATTATATATTAAATGTTTTTAGAGGTTAAATTATATTAAAATGACCATCGCATGAAAACAATGTAAATACAAGTAATATGTATTATCCTATCCTACTAATCCTACTTCCTACTAATATTATAAATGCGAAAGTTTGTAAGGATGTGTGTGTGCTTGTTGCTCTTTCACGTAAAAACTACTGCACCGATTGCAATGAAATTTGGTACGTAGATAGCTGGATAACTGGAATAACATATAGGTAACTTTTATCCCGATATTCCGACGGGATACGGACTTACGCGGGTGATACCGCGGGGTGCAGCTAGTACTAAATAAGATTCTTAAGTGTGATGACCAAAATTCGATTCGAATTCACTCTTCTTTTTCAAAAATAAAGAAGGTTTAGAAAGTGATATAATCAAAGCTCTAGGCGACGCCATTGTTAAACAAAAATAATCCCTAAATGAATATGACTAAAACCCAAAAATAAACAAACTGCGTACTGTTCATAAATGTGTGTATCATACTAATATTAGAAATGTGAAAGTTTGTTTGTTTGTTTGATCGTTTGTCCGTCAATCACGTTGATACTACAGAACGGATTTTGATGAAATTTGGTAAGCAGACAGTATACGATTTGACTTAGGTAATAGGATACTTTTTAACCCGATCAAATGCTCCCTTGGGATAAAACGGGTTCGGGAGCGTCTAGTTTATCTATAACACTAGACAAATTGTGTAACTTGAAAACCACAAATAAAAAAAAACCTACAAATTAGATCGTTCTACTTATGTACGAAAAAAAAATTCTACTTATGTACGAAAAAAAAAAATTGTAACAAACAACATAAATACTGCCATGTATCATGATCGCCTATCACGCAATTATCCTCCGTATTAAGATACGGCATATTATTAATATGAAGTAATCCGCTAGCGATAGAATATATCTTAATAGTCCAAAAAGTGTGCCAGCATTCTTTTATGAAATAATACATCATACCGTTGCTATATCTACCATATTTTGTAAATGACAAATAACTATAAGTGAAGTCCCGTGTCCCCTAGTGGGGTATGGGGCAGATGATATACATCTGTTCCACTGATCGATTTTTCTTTAGGGACAAGTAGGTGATTAGCCTTCTGTGTCCTGCCAGACCGAGACATTTTTTTTTGTGCGTCCCCACCAGGACTTGAACCCAGGACCTCTCGGTTCTTCGCTCACGCGTTAACCACTGTACCAAGGAGGCGGTCATAGCGATAAATAGCTAATATAAAAAAAAAATCATTTATTATAAATTGCAGAAGGTAAAGAAAGGCTCAGTCCACCTAAAAGCTGACTTGCGCTATACAGAAACAATGCGTATTGCATGGTCATCGTTAGCCTACTATCCTATCCTACTATTCTACTAATCCTTCTATCTCACTAATATTATAAATGCGAAAGTTTGTAAGGATGCGCGTGTCTTTGTTGCTCTTTCACGCAAATACTACTGAGCCGATTGCAATGAAATTTGGTACGTTGTCTACGTCCTGGACAACTAGAATAACATATAGACAGCTTTTTATCCCAATATTCCTACGGTATAAAGACTTACGCGTGATACCGCGAGGCGCAGCTAGTTGATTACGATAATTTGTAGAAAAGATTTAAGATATTAACAATCAATGTCATTAAAAATAAATAAAATACAGTATTACAAGACAAGAATTATTATATTGAACTACTAGCGACTCGTCGTGCAATAATATATGATACATACATATAAACCTTCTTCTCGAGTACATTAATATGTATATAATATCGATTAAAAAAAAACATACAGACACAGACGGTGGAAAGCGTACTTTGTTTTATAAAGCGTAATTTGTTTTATATTATGTATTGCCTATGTGAATGATTATTTAGATGTGATAAGATTGTTTAAATGACCTGTTATCGAATTTTAATGTTATTTAATTGTATTTTTATAGAAATAACTGACTAATGAATATATCATTTTGTTTTTCAGCATTATTGATTTGTTAAGATTTTGTACGCAATTTGCAATGGCAGTATGTCATCATCATCAGCCCATATATGTTCCCACTGCTGGGACATAGGCCTCCTATAAGGGTCCAGGACATAATCCACCACGCTGACCAAATGCGAGTTGGCAGATGTCACATGTCGAACTTTCGGTTCCTGGACATGTCGGTTTCCTCACGATGTATTCTTTCACCGTTTCGAGCAGTGGTGATGTTACACATGCTCAGATGAATTGAAAAATCAATTTATTTCCTGCACGCTCGTAGGTATCGAACCCGACTTGTTGTTTTTAAGTGCGAGGTCATCACCACTGAGCCACCACTGAGTCACCACATGTCAGTATATGAGATGCAATAAAATTGTAAAACGTATTAAACGTATACGATTTGACGTATTGTGATCACATTACATCATCATTACATCTATAAAACTAAAAATTAATTAAATATAACAAAGGCCGCGTTCCATCGATACAATATTGTAATAATTGAAATAATGTTTGGTATTGGATGTGATGGTTCTTAATCATCTCAATAGATGGCGTGGGGTGGCCTTTAGGCACATAAAACCGAAAGATAGAGGCCGAGAGGCTAGGCGTTGCTATAGTATGGCAAAAAGACGCGGGTTCGAAACCCGCCTCGTGATCAAATTTTTTCTACTCTTTCAAAATTTCTCAAGATCTAAACATACAAACACACAAGTAGTGGAAAGCGACTTTGGTTTATACTACGTTTTACAGTTTGGTGTGGAATTGAGAGTTTTTATATTCTACATCCTACTCTTGGTAAAGCTGTGCCTACCTATAATTTAGATACATAAGTACTAATGTATTGATGTGTATTTTAACAATTTTAACAGAAATTTTCTATCTAGTTAGGTAAGCCTTTCATTGAATAAATAAATAAAATAAAACATCCAACTCATATATATTTATACATATTATACACAAATAATTATGTACAAAAATCAATTCGGTACGAATTGGGCCAGGTCGCACCTGGAAAGTACCACACCCCCACAGAAAACCGGCGTGAAATAGAAGCATGCTACTTTGTTTCGTACGGTAAGTGGGGGAGCCACTTACCGTACGAAACAAAACTCCCCCACTTACCGGAGGCCCGTTTCCTTTTCCTCACCCCTCCCAGTCCAATTATTCTAACCATTTAACAATCCTTCCTCATTCTTTACCCCTTAAAAGCGAATAGCGCATTCGCCTAGCGGTGATCTCTTACCATCAGGCAAACCACCAGAAAAAAAAAACTTATTTTAATCTCACCTCTTAAGGCAAAACCGTCATCCAGTAAAACATCATAGTCCTGCGAGATCTTCTTCTTATAATCGGCCAATAGAGGAATGTCCAACTTGCCCAGGCCTCCATCCTGGTAACAGATAAAACGTTCGTTAATTTACAATTACTTTTTTAAGTATAAGAAATAAAAGACAAAAAATGTGAGAAAGGCTTGTTAGGGCTATTGACAAATATTATACATTTCGTAGTGGTTCTCTTTTACAAAATCAAGTAAACCAATTTAAAGATGACATATACAGCTGAATAGTGCTTGTTTGTATGAACGGGATAATCACAAAAACATAATGACCGATTTAAAAAATTCTTTCACCCTTGGACGTTTACATTATTTTTGCTTATAGGCTATACATAAAGTAAAAAAGAAAGTAAATTAGTCGTATGATTTCTTTTTTAGTCATTTTAACCTGAGATTAGAGGAGATTTAATTAATATGCGAGAAGGAGGTTTTATATCGTAATCTATATAAATAACGTTATATATAAGTTACGTGTTTTTTCCGTGGTGGACTCCCTAAACTACTCAACCGATTTTAATCAAATTTGCACACTATTTGCAGTTTGATCCAAGTTAGAAGATAGGATAGTGTTTTATTTATTTATTTCAATTACGATAGAAGATTACCCGGGCGGAGCCGGGGCGTGCAGTTAGTCTAGTATAAATATTTCTGTTGAAAGGTTAGATCTCACTTGAGTATCAAATGGTGAATTTCACAATCTGGAATTGAAAATGCAAAGAAACAAGCAACAACTATATTACTACTGAATAAGTTTTTCACAAAATTTATTCAGTAGTTATATAGTTACATAATATATGCCATATTCATTAAAATATACAAATTGTCACTACCCGACTATGCAATAATTGTTGTGACTTAACAAAAATTACATCTCTATATATATAAAATTCTCGTGTCCACAATGTTAGTTGCTATACTCCTTCGAAACGGCTGGAAAGATTTCTGATGGAATTTTGTGAGCTTATTGGGTAGGTTTGAGAATCGGTTATTATTAATTTTTTATACGCCATAAGAGTCAGGCAGAACAGCGTTTGCAGGGTCAGCTAGTATATGTATATGTATACTAAAATATATGTAAAATTACATATACACTGGTTAAGTGTGGCAATATATGCTGAGTCATTAGAAATTTATGTGGATCTAGCTGTTCGCCCCGACCTCGCCCGTGGTACATATATAGCCTATGTCACTCAGTGAAGTTGCAGCTTTCTAATGGTGAAAAGTTTTATAAATTCCCCAGAGGACCAATTTATAATTTTTTTTCTTGTGTAAAAATACAAGTTTTTTCTTTACAATTATAGGCATAGATTCAGATATTTCGTCCTTTCTATACTATCATATTAAACTTTATTCAATACTAATATCATACTAAATGCGAAAGTGTGTTTGCTCATCTTTCTTTCAAATTGCAATCGAGAAATTTTTTGCTGATTTTTTTGTCTCCAGACATCTTTAGGAGGCAGGAGAGTTACACTCACTTCTTTTTTAAAGTACAGTGCGGACAGAAAGCTAGTATAAATACCTTCCTGGGTGTATTGACCCAAGCAAGATGGCTGAATTCAGAGTCCGTTGAAACACCAATCACTTGACAATCAATGCTTGCAAAATCTTTAGATCTATCACTGAACGCAATCAGCTCTGTTGGGCAGACAAAGGTGCTGAAATAATAATAATTTCTTGGTTAGGTGACATGCTACATACACATAGATTTGCAAAAATATGAGCACTTCATAATAGAAGCTAAGGAGCATCATTCACTTCTATTACTACATCCATGAGAAACCATTCAATATTATTTTCTACTGACTGAGTGTGAAGGTATTATGATATTCATATCATCATGGTAGTCATAACAAATGTTAAACTAAATAATATTAAAATTAATTTCTCTGGTTACTACTGATTTTGTAACTTTTGTTAATGTATATAAAATAACCAGTGCCTAATATATAGCCTACAGCCTTCCTCAAAAAATGATAGATAGATCATTTATTGAGGAACACTGAAAGAATTTTTCAAATCGGACCAGTAATTCCTAAGATTAGTGCGTTCAAACAAACAAACTCTTCAGCTTTATAATATTAGAACAGATACGTCATTTTTATCCACAAGTTTATTTTCCATGATCATATTATGAGTAGGTGACCAGGGATAACATCCATCCATTAAATTGACTCAAAAGGAATAAATATGGTTAGATGTTTATACAAAGTGGAACACACAAACAATGTTTATTAAATAAAGTGTAAATATCAAAAGACATGATGAGTACATGATTTCTAGAATGTTGAATGAAACTGAATCTACGGCATTAAAGCACTTGCAATGGTCACTTCTATCATGTAGTCTATACAAATTTATGGTCTCATAGAAATCAGAATTTCCAGAAAAAGTTCCTCTAGTCTGTTAATATAGGGGTGGTTAGCTATCATCCTGTCATATAAATTAGTCGACAGCATTTTGGGAACATTCCCATAATTATTTTTTGCTTCTCTCTATTAAAATTACAACAAAATACATAGACTTACAAATCTAGTGGGTAGAACACAAGTACAACATATTTTCCTGAGAAATCTGCTAGTTTCAACTGATTGAATTCTCCATTAACTACAGCTGTGGCGGCAAAATCAGGTGCCGGCTTTTGTACTCTGGGAGCAAAAACGGAACTGGCTGAAATTGTAAAAAAAAAGTTAGTAAGGATTAGTGCATATAAAATCAGGAGTTACTTTAATTTTGTGAGGTTTTTGGAGTCTGCACTTTATATAGCCTCAGAAAATGTATATTTGAAACTCTCGGAAAACGTGATATCATTAATAAATGTATAAAAATAGAGTGATAAAAGCACCAACATCTTAGAACACTAAGTGTTTAAGAGTAGCATAGAAATGTCTTCTTGTAATAATTTTAGTTCAACATAATATGTAAAACAAGACTCATGCTTTTAATACCTTGTTTTTAATAAGATTGTGTTGTTAAATTTTCTGATTTTTCTGGTATTCCCGATTGTAAAATTACCAATTGGTTACTGGCGAAAGCCAGTTATGAAAAGTAGGCATGAAAGTAATATCTTTCATTATGCTAAAGATCAGGAGGTCACTTGCATAGGAATAACAAATAGTACCAATTATGTAATATGTACTTACTGGTCGAAAAACTATTTTTTGTTATGGATACGGCCGGTGTGAGGACCTAAAAAGATTACGATTATATTTCATAAAAATAAGCAATGTTATTGACAGAAAAATGTTTGACTGTGTTACTTACTCGTCGAATACATTGCTTAACAAAGAAGGACATTTTAAACTATTATGAAGATGAAATAAAAATTAACTAGTCGAATTCTCTCGTAATTCAGTGAACTTCGAAACCTGATTATGTCAAAATTTAACTTCAAAGTCACGTTTTATTTTGCTGTCAGAATGACATTTAATTCCTGTCACAATAAATTAAAAAAATAATAACCAATAGGAAGCCATAGGTATTAGACAAAAAAATATCAAGACTTAAAGAGAATTACGTTACATTTGGACTGTTGATCTTACTAATACTGTAAATAGAAAGCTTGAAAGACTGTTTCTTGTACACACGTCTTACTTTTGTGAATGTGGTAGTGTGTGTGTTTGATATTTTTATTTAACTCTTTAACAATATTGTACATGGAAAGAAACTTAATAATAATAATAATAATGATTATTATAATAAATTGTACAATTTGATTGGCGGCCTTATCACTTAGAAGTGATCTCTCCCAGGCAACCACGGTAAAAGGTAACGAGCATACTGCTAAACTATTAGCGGGAAGAGAAACAGTTTGTCGGGTATTCATATCGGATTAATTAATAAAAGATATTTTATCGAAATTCCATTAAAATCAAATATCAATAATTGCTATTAATATGATTGAGTCCGTTTAAAACCATAGCCCAAGCCTGGTATTTAGTGAAACAACAAACAACGCATAATTTACATTATTCAACCATTTTACTAATTAGCTAACGTTTCGCTGTTTGTAATGCACTATTAAATTAAACTCTAAACAGCACTAACGTAACCAAACTCAATACATTTGCGCCTGTGAATAAACTCATAGACTATAGATATCATATAATATCTACTTTTACGTAGTACTAGAGAAATTAACCGTCGGCAAATAAGGATTGGTAACTATTACCTATATTTTATTAATGTTTTGTTCAATTATCTGGAAATATTTTGATTGCTGTTGATAAATATCTGATTTTTGATTTCTGTTTTATTTGAAAGGGGAATGCTATCTTAAATCTATCTATATATATAAAATTCTCGTGTCACAGTTTTCGTTGCCATACTCCTCCGAAACGGCTTGACCAATTTTGATGAAATTTTTTGTGCTTATCCGGTATCTATGAGAATCGGCCAACATCTATTTTTCATACCCCTAAATGATAAGAGTAAGGCAGAACAGCGTTTGCCGGGTGCAGCTAGTTAAACTATAATATTACATACTAAATACAGCTATTTGGCAATGATAAACATTTCAAAAGAATTTAAAACTATTACGATTTATTTAAGGAGTGAAAAATATCTGAGGTACAGAGGAATGGGTAAAGCTGCTTATAATAGGGCTTGGCTCTTGAAAGTAAGACTGTTAGAAAGAGAGAGGAATAATCGAAGGATTCTTGTTATAAAATAATATGATCTATTTCAGGCACGAATTACGTCTCACAAAATTATATTAATCTAAATAATGATGAGTCCTATGAATATAGGCCTAAACGCGAAATATCATACTAATAAATAACTTTACAGGCGACTCTTCCAAATTTTAAATTTACTGTAACTTCGGATAGAAAATACTGTAGCTTACGAGTCTTTGCTTCTTTGCTTAGACAACTATCCTCCTCATTTATACGATAGTTTTTTTTATATGTACATTAAGTAGGTACATTAATTATTTTTTATTTTTTAAGGTCATATTGGCCCTTCTTCGTTAGATTTTGTTAAAAGTATTTGTATATTATCTTTTAAAACAACTTTAAAGGGCCAATATGTTATACTGACCATTATACCCGTATTACGCTTATTGGTATAAATTACATATATTTTTTTATTTTTACCAGTAAATTCAATGCCAACTTCTTCGTCGATAAAACTAAAAGAGACATGTAAACAAAGTTTGTTACTGTCTTGTTTTTGGGACAATATTGGGAATAAACCGGTTAAAAGGACTAACCTAACTAAAATATAATTAATGCAGACAGGTCGATGTATGTAATCAAAGATCACAGAACATCTTAACTTGAAAATTTCTTGCCATTTATATTAGCGAACTTAACCCAATTGCGGATGTTATTTGTTCACTCGTTCTGATTGCGAGTAAAGCATGAAGAGGTATCGAAAGGTTCGCACAAAGTTTAATGAATAACTGTCAAAACTTAACTCGACTCTGATGTTTATCAAGTTGCCAGTGTTTTCCAAAGAAAGCACTTTTGATTTAACTTAGGCTGTATTTACATATACACATAGTATATGTAACTACTGGATTTTTACCGATCTTAATTTTTTTCTCTTTAACAAAGATTTATACATAAACATCTATTCAAAGATAATTTTTTATGTGTGCGCGACAAAGAGCATATATATGCAATAATCATATCCAAAGAAAATTAACAAATATATTATTCAAATAGCAAAATCCTCGTCATACGTAACGCCTGCGTAGGTAATATAATAACCAATTTCTTTTTTTTCATCCCTCTTTAAACAAACTATCGTTATAGTAAAATGTTTCCCTTGACTAGTTTATTATTAAACTATTTTATTTCTGTCATCAATTATAAATAAAGAAATATTACAACATCTCAATTATTTACTCAGACTTATGTTATTTTAAACAACATTTTTGACCTATTTCAAACGGACAGATTTAATTCAAACAATGTACAAATTATCAACGATCAAGGACAAGTTAGCCTGATTTGGATTTTCAGGATTAAATATTTAGACGGTTCTTTTTATGTTTTTGTAAGCAATATGTATTATTAAGAATATGAAATAATACTGTACTGTTCACAATTTATTTAATATGTCGAATTACAAAGTAGTTTTCACATAATCACAAGCACTCATCCTGCAAAGATAATATATTAACAAAGGATATAAGTTAGGTAAATAGGTTTAATAAATACAATCTGTGTCTACTGCTGTTCTCGTTGTATTGATTTATTATTGCAAGAAAATACAACAGCTTCGACAAACTTCTACATATTTAAATTTTACAATAATTGCGAGTAATTTTCTTGGATTTGTTATGATGTGATATGATAAAAAATCAGCGCAGTTCGAGTGTTATAGTACAAAAACATAGCCTGTGTCTGTCTTGATCGATATGTACCTTCTAGACGTATAAAATGTCAAGTGTGTGTGTCAGATAAATCAACACTTATTGTATTGAATATTTAATTATTAAATAATATAATGACAGCTACTCTTTCCTTAACGTCCAGCATTCAGACTCTATCTATGGATGTGAATAGTAAAGTACAAAATATTAATATAAGCGGCGTTCAGAAATTGAAAAATGAATTGAACGACCTTTTGAATGTCAAACATAAATTGTACTGGTAGCAAGCCTCTCCAATTTGGGGTGATCAGTCAGGTGTGAAGGATAAAGGTACATGAACACTGTGTCATAGACTTAATTGACACTGTGTATTGATCTGGTTTTTCTGTGTTCTGTTCCTTACAGTATGGAAGAAGTTGCATTAAAATGTAAGCAGTGCGTTCTATTATGTCAAAGTGCGTTCACCAATTTTACATATTAAACTTTTTTGTTTATATTTTGTGTTCATTTGTGGATTGTGGATGTATAAGGGTGATCTGAGGTCTTAAATATAAACTATTTAATTAATTTGGTTAGTAATTAACTTACTTATACACGAATTTAATTTTAAAATTATAATTTCTTCTAGCTTGTTATGAATACCACAGATAACATAAAACTGCCCTAGTATTTTCTTGTTTGACTTTACGCAAGTATTTTACATTTAGAAATTAAAAAAATTTAACGGATTTTAAGCGCGATTTATTCATTATATTTATTATATACACGGGGAGTCTCCCCGTGACCACGGTCTCTGTAAAGTGTACGAAACGTCGGGTAAATAATATAATGAAAAAATCACGTTTAAAATCCGTTAAAAAGTCTTTAATTTCTAAAACATCCTAGTTAATACAAAAGCTATTATGCATACGATTTAGTACGGTGTTTTGCTTTTTAAAGTTTTTCGTAAATAAAAATTATTATATTTTTTTATCGGCTAGCAGGCAAACGAACAGGCGGGTCACCTGATGGATAGTGACGCCCGCCGCCCAAAAGCACTTGCGATGTTAGGGGCGTCGCGAGTGTGGTGCCGGCCTTATATACAGATATTATAAAAAGTGTAAAACAGCAAATAATAAAATGAAAATACTCCTTTATTCAAACAGAATGAGGGACTTTATTAATTCGAACGTAAAGAGAAAAAGTGAAAATGACACATGTGATTCTTAAATCTGCTTACGTCATATTACAGATTTCAACTTCGGCGAAAATAAGGCATTTACTTTTATTACATTTATTCGAAAAAATCAATACTGTATTCAAGTGTCATTGCGTTCTTTTTTTTTCTTCCATTATGGCAATAAACATTGTGTTCTTTTTTGAAGAAAATGGTTTTTTTTTTGTATTGTTTGCGGGCAACTGAGCCGGTAGTTCGATTGATGGTAAGCGATCACCACCGCCACCGATTTTATATTATGTTGTTCGAGAGCGGATTCTTCAATACTTGGTAAAAATCGTCGTATATCATATTTATCAACGATTTTATATTTATTCTCTAATATAGTTCTAAATTCGCGCCCTTAGAAAAATTACGCATGAGTATTTTTATAGTTTAATCGAGCTCGCTTCTGTTCGCTGTTATTTGGGTGTTACAGTACGAGTGCAGCTTAGTTGCCGTTTTATAGTGTGAATGCTCATATCCACGGCCTTCGGGGAAAGACCGCAGTTTATGCCGGACTCCTACCGCCTAAACTTGACTATACTATAAACTGTAGACTTACCCACTAAACTTTATTCATTAAATGTAGAAATTTATTTATTGTAAGTTAAAGAAATAAAAAATATATTTTGACAAAATAAGATCTACGTATGTATTAATGTAGTTTAAATTGTCTGTCTAAATTTAGCATTAATGTCAAGGTCTAGAGTGGAAGGCGTCGGTCGTCTTTAGCAAAGGTCTAGGCCTAGTTGAGACGATCGTCGTGACTGATTATTTTGAATTATATGTATTTTTTTGCTAAATAAACGATTTTTATTTTTTTATTTTTTTTATTTTATTAATGTAGTTGTAATTTAAACATCCACTCCGTTTTCGTGCATTCCGATTCATAAATACAGATACAAATAAAATTGAACTATTCGTAAGCCTAACGAATCTATTGACATGAGGTGATTATGGTGATACACAAAAGAAACGTACCGTTGAAGCAAATCGTTATCCAGGCTATTCAACTTGACTTTGATAAAAAAGAACAAACTATAATATACCATGGAAAATGGTTATGGCCCTCCCTGGTAAAATTTTTGTAAATAAATGTGAAGATTAAATACACACTAAATTACTTATTCATACACAACACACGGACCCAATATTGGCTATAATTTCAAAGGAAAAATATTAGAATATCAGAGTTTTTCCTAATGTTACCCAAGGGCCCGTGAAATTCAGGAAACCGTATAACTTATTTGAAATAATTTAGCGGGAAATGGAATGTGAATTCAATCTTCTAGGATTTCATTTTACTCTGAACTCATGACATATTTTAATCCTATTGCCCGTACGTTACGTTTTAATAAACTTCTTTCAATGATTCATAATAATCCTACATGGTTATTAGAAATGTTAGTATATCATTATTTTGCTAGCGAAAATATAACTATAAACCGTAGAAATGAGTTTTATAAATAGTTAAATATGTCTGATGTGTCTTTATTTACTCTGGTCAATAGAAATCCGAATTTATGGAAGGTTTATATTTACAAACACATGTTTATTTCAAAAGAGTTATTCGAATTACTACACATGCAAAATTACATACATTCACATATAATTTACGACGTATCAAGACTACATTTATTTGCGTAGAATCAGCATACTCGTACATTTATAATTTATTCCAAATGTTTGACCCTACTTTACGCAGCGTTAATTGCCGCTAAATATTCAAGAAGTTGGAAAGTTCCTGGCTTGTAAAGTTTTAAGCAAATTGCGCACTCACTCGGATACTCCAGGTTAACTTTTGAGGCTAAATAAATGTGATAATTTATACGTTTCGATTGAATTACAAGCGTTAAGTCTGGTAAATTTCTATAATGAAATAAGCAGTGAAATATTATCTGCTGAATATTAACTGTTTATGTCATGAACTGGATTTATTACAATTGTCTATATATGTAATAATTTGTTTATTGTTAATGTCAATGAATATATTTAGCATTCATTTTTTGTTCAAAAACATATAAAAACATCTCGTATGGAAGTTGAATTCCCAAATTTTATAACATATATATACTTAATCGTAAATGTATTCTTTTACATAAATGAAAGCGTTTTATCCCACACCATTACAGAAAGGAACAAATTCATGCTTCAAAAAAGACTATAAATTTAAACAACATCAAGAGAGGAAGCATGACCATCTTCTAGTTATATTTGCTTCATTTTCAACATTTTATTTATTTATTTATTTATTTAACATTTTTGTGCTTCTATATTAATTTCTTGTGCTGTATTCTTGTGCTGTATACAAATAAACCTTAAATATAAAAACTTACAACTAGACCAGCACAGAAGGCGACCTTATCACTAAGGAGTGATCTCTTCCAGGCAACCCACTGTGTATAGAAATAGTAAAAAGCAGGAGGTAGGTATTAAGTACATAAATATTTTAACTTGGAATACGTATCACATAAACATATAAATATACCTTTAAATGATACTTACAATAAATAATAATACTATATTAAATGATACTTGCAAAAAAAAAAAAATATATACATTTTCACAATGCCTAGGTCTCCAAAGTATAGTGTTCTTTATTAAAATTCAACTAAATTCGTTCAGACTGCTCCTGTATATCCAAAAAGGTGCGTATTTATACAAAAGTTCACATAATATCAACAGGAATGAAAATCATGTCAAAATAATGTACCAGAAAGCCAAATGGCATTTATAATTCGTCTGAATTGCATATATTTGTACAACAGTAGGTTGAATTAAGCTGTGAAATTGATGTGAGTTCGGCTCATGTTAATATTTTTGGCTTAATTGGATGCTTTTCTGTCTGAATGTATTCTTAATTGTTTAAGCTATTTTAAAACTGAAAACAATATTACATTAACGGTCCTCCCCGGTATTGCCCGTGGTAAAATTCTCCTTCTTTCGGATAACAAAATATATTTCTTTGACAACTATCCAATTATATAAGAAATATCATATGAAGTAATGACATAATCAGGTCAAATAAACTTATGATAGAACAGCCTGAATTCATTCAATTTGAATAAGAGGTTAGTTCTAAATCTAAATTGAAACAACGAGGTCGCGAAGGTGGAAATCCTTCTGAATATTCATGGTCGTAAGTGATTTTTATGGGACTATAAACCTTTTCGTTCCATATATTTGACGTTGGAAATTACTGGCTGAAAATAAAAGCGAAAATGTACAAATTAAAAAAAAAAGAAGTACTTCGTCCGCTGCCACTTTATTAACTAAATTTTGCTTGCTAGTAACCTGTTATTATTTACTGACACTCGAAATTTAAACAATTGTTTATGTCCAATCAGTAAGTGATCTTAACGTGTTCAATCAAACAAAATTGAAAAGTTTGTTTGTTTACTTAAATGTGCTAATCTCAGAAATATCGACTTCAATTTAATATATATATATATGTGTGTGTGTACGCTAGCTATTGATAAATCTCAGTTTAAATTTCGTTAATACATTACTGACTATTTAGGTTATTTAAGCTGCAAAATCCAGACGAAACATTTGCAGTATTTGACTACAAGCTACGTAATCTTAGTCTACGAACATGTGCTACGCTTTAGCTACGAAGTGCTACGAGCTACATATGAGTTTTTGGTGTAACGTCTATTTAGAAACTATGCTTGTGGGTGAGTTACTGACACTTGCTAACTTAATTTTAATTGATACAATTATGTTATGCATCATTATACCTTGTATAGTATTATGTTATCTGTGGTTATAAACCATGCACTATTAACAATGTATTTACTAACATTTTAAAGGGGGAAACATTTGCGTTGTTTAAAATGTTTGTTTGAAATATTTTAGCACAAAAATTAATGGACCGATTTCAAAATATATTTCACCATTGGAAAGCTGCAATTTCACTGTGTGATATAAGCTATAAATGTACCACGGCCGTACAAGCCCATACAAGCCCGTACCACATACATACAAGCCAGTCTGACACATAAGTATCTATTTCAGATATTTTTTTTCTGTGTAGTATGATACTCACATATATTCTTCACACTTATATTATAAATGTGAAAGTCTGCTTGTTTGGATGTTTTTCCGTCAATCACGCTGAAACTGCTGAACGGATTTTGATGAAATTTTGTATATAGACAGGGTACTTCGAGCATCTAGTATACTATATTAAGGTTCCTAATTTCAATCGTAAAGTGTATACACTCAGAAGGATTTCATTGGTTTCTTTTGAGTTTTTAATATATATAAATCAAACATAGCCTTTATACGATCTATCTATATATACGTCACTTTGTTCTCTTGGTCCTCTGTCAATCATAACCCTTTTTCTCACTATGTTGAAGAACTTGTATAACAAAGTCAATACTATCAGTTTTTTGTACATTTTTCAGGGAATGACAGTACAGAGGGCACTTTGATGATAATATTGTTTCATTTGCCACAAGAAACATACATTTATACTAATATTGTAAATACTTCTTCTTTACAGAAAAAATAGAAAAAAAAAACACAAACAGAAACTTTACTTTAATACAGAAAAAACGATACCCTAAATATTGGCAAGAAAATAAACTTCTGGACGAAATATTAAACATTTATTTTACGTGTATTTGTTGTTTGTTATATTAAACTCAAAATTGAAACGTAACTTAATGGTAATTAAATTTAAATTAAAGTCCAGCGTTTAACCGCGGCAGTTTGTTTTAAATCATTATTTATGTAATAAATATCGTTTATACGTAGTTTTATATATTTTAAAATAAAGAAAAAAGCATTAAGTTTACAAAACATTATAGAAAATATATATAAATTGGACTTGAACAATTTCACAGGTGAATTTTCTTTAACGTGTAACTGTGAAATGTGAGGAAAGAAGTCATTAGTTTTCAGGGTTACAACAATACTTATAACCTTTGACTATCGAAAGCTTTGTGTCGGGGCCTTTTAGCTTCTCGAACAATAAACTCCTTTGACACCCAGCTCTCTTTGTATAACTATCGCTTATTCAGGCTCGTGTTACGCATTTTAAAGTTTGAAGTGAAAAACACGTAATTATTTCTTTTGATAAGTCTTATGGGCTAAACATTAGTTTTTTTTTGGTGCTAGACGCGACAAGAAAGTTATTGGACTAATTTCTTATGTGGGAGTCAAGCATGTTTACCCCACTGAAGATCGCCGTGAAATAGTAGGATGCTACTGTGTTTCATTTGGTAAGAAGGGGAGCTGGAGATCCGTATACTTTTGAGGAAAATATATTGATACCTTTTCCAGTCCATTCCTTGTTGTCCGTAGTCACTATTTTACATATCCTTTACCACTTAAAAGCGAGCAACGCATTTTCAGCGACTCTATCGCTGTAAATGTTCATAGTCACTTACCGTCTGACGACCACCAGCTCAGTTGCCCGCTGTTATACAAAGAAGGACATAATAGTCCAAGAAAATGGGTAGGGTAAATGCGAATTTGAGATTAAAACTTGAATTTTTGATATAATTTACTTTGAGGAATCTAAAAACGAACTGTGCAAGTTTTTTTTAAATTCACCCCCGAGAAGGGGTGAAAAAAAAAAAATAAAGTCGTTTTTTTGAAATTTTGGCGAAACCGTAAGTGTTAGAAAAAAAAGTTTTAAATAAAATTTGTAGAGCGTAAAATTTTACACAAAAATGTTTCTATGACTTTTTTTCCTAAAATTGAAATTAACTGAGATAGGGTAGTTAGAAGGTAGGGGATGATAACTGCAACTTTAAAAAAGTTAAACATATCAATATAATTATATATATAATTGGTTTAATTTGAAAATTAAAAATTTCAAATTGTTATGATTTTGTTATAAACAATTGAAAAAAATTTTTTTTTCTCTAGGATCAAAGTTTATAATTATATAAGTAATTTAATTAAAAAAATATATGAGTTTTATCAATTTTTCAATAAGTTATGATTTTTTAAAGTTGCAGTTATCATCCCCTACCTTCTAACTACCCTATCTCAGTTAATTTCAATTTTAGGAAAAAAAGTCATAGAAACATTTTTGTGTAAAATTTTACGTTCTACAAATTTTATTTAAAACTTTTTTTTCTAACACTTACGGTTTCGCCAAAATTTCAAAAAAACGACTTTATTTTTTTTTTTCACCCCTTCTCGGGGGTGAATTTAAAAAAAACTTGCACAGTTCGTTTTTAGATTCCTCAAAGTAAATTATATCAAAAATTCAAGTTTTAATCTCAAATTCGCATTTACCCTACCCATTTTCTTGGACTAATAAGAAATTATATTTATACAAAAGCTAATACGCGGGAAGCTAAACTATTAAGTTAAATAATTCGAAAACAAAAAAGAAAAACAGTTGGTACTTATTTTAAATAATATTATAAATTTACTATGGTAGTCGAGCACGCTTCGGCACGAATTGGGCCAACTTGCACCGGCGAAGTACCACACCCCCACAGAAGTGAAGTGACTGGCGTGAAATAGCATTCTGCTGTGTTTCGTTCGGTGAGTGGGGGAGCCGGAGGCCCATATCCTTTTCCTTACCCTTTCCAGTCCTTTCCTTTATTCCTCTCGCCAATCCTTTCTTAATCCCTTCCCGATTTAATGTCGGCAATCCATTTTTAGAGGCGTAAGGTCTGCAATGGACCTAATGACTCTCTAAATGTTCATGGGCGGTGGTAACGCTTACCATTAGGCGTCCCACCAGCTCCTTTGGCGACTGTGACATAAAAAAATATGTATCAAATTTACATTTAGCATATTCCAGACAAATCAAAGGTTATTTCCCAAATTCAATTTGTATCGTATTTAACCGAGTGGCTAAAATTGGAGCGTACGCAATGTTTATTCACTGGCAAAGCGTATGATATGTACAAAGGCTTTGTCCGTGAACGAGTTATTTCATAAATATATTAATTATTAACATTGGGAAGTTTCGGTTGAGTTATAATAAAAGTCATGTTTCCATAATCTGATTTTCAGTGAATCTTTTTTGTTGCCATTTAAATCCTATATTGCACTGTTATGTAAAATTCATCGGAATGTCAATAGTTCTTTGTATTATTATCTCTAATTCTACACATGAAATTTAAATAAAAACTGTAATTCCTAACATAGATTATTAATTCATCTTAATTAATATATGAATGTATAATATACAATTTGTATAATACAGTGACGTTGAAATGATTGCAAAATAGTTTAATTCTCCAGGCGTTAATGAAACATCCAGTTTAAAATAATTACTATAGTTAGGCAGGGATGTTTGAACTTCAATCCAGGTCTAAAAGAAAAAAATACGTATGCACTTAATCAAAAATAAACGTCATCACAGGTTTCTAACAGCAAAATTTCCGAAACATTCATATAATGTAGCACGATGTCTAAATAATACATACTTCGGATCAATATGGGCTAAGCTTTTTTAATAAGTCGGAATTCCGCTGTGAATGTACCGAAAACACACAATTTTAGTAGCCGCGATGTTTACATAAACGCTCTCAGTAGACTCCAATAAAATTCAACGCCATTTATACAGCTCAAAAACTCCTTTTTGTCTATTCGTTTATTAGTTCGGGTTCTGAATTTAAGCCGTATTTTCCTTTTGTAAAGCTGGACAGAAGTTTAAACATCCCTGCCTTATCTATGGTCGATTTATAAAGTTGAATTTTTAATTAAGTACGAAAGAAACATGACAAATTTGCAACGACTTTAATGTATTTTGGTTAATGTATTATACCTTAATGAATGAAATGAAGTCAATGCCATAATTTAAATAATATATCAATCAATTTCATATACAGGCGCTTGAAGTGAGAGAGAGAAAATGTCATTGTTGAACACATTTTATTTACAAACTAGCGAATCGCCTGCGTTTGCCCATATATTGCTTTTGCCACTCAGTAAAGATGCAATCTTCTGTTTAAAGAATTTTTAAAACTAGGCCAGGCTGTAGGTTTTGTGTGAATACATTAGAAAAATGCATTAATACACAAATGTTTCTTGTTTGTATTATTGGCTTAGATAACATTTCTGGGTCTCATTTCTCAATTCTTAATACTTGTTACATTTTTGTGGCTTCTGATGTGTGATTACTTTAATAAAATTACGTTAATTGTATAAAATATAGAAATTTATACCTATACGTAATGTGATTATATTTACAATGCAGGAATGACGGTGATATTTACTTATAAAGTTTTATACAATTGATAAAATGAGTTATTATATTTATAAATCACATTGGCATCCTCGAAAATGTGACAATCGATTTGCTTAGAGACCGCAGTATATCTAGACTTTCAACTCCATTACACTACACTATAACAACTGAAGTTAATTGAATAGATCCTGGTCTTTAATTACGTTAAGTTGTTATAGTGGCTATATATAATTACAAGGCGATAGCATTGTTCAAGCTCTGTAGAACTAGTTACTTTAAACGTTTACATTACTCTATATCTCTTCTGTCATATAAATAGTAACGATAAGGAGCTAGCCAATCTTACTATGTCAATGATCTTTACGTATCAATTTTGTGTCAAATGTCATTAAAAATACTATTTATTTTGAAACGGATTTCGTCAGTTGGTATCAATCAACAGCCAGTTACAAAGACTGTTATTAAAGTGAGATGAATTGTTGTGTACATTAAATAATCAACGGTTGAACACCAAGGCACAATCCTTATCAAAGCAATGCGATGTTTTATAGGGTTCGACATCTAAATAAGTTTTGACAGGAAGGTGTGTGCTGATGACAGCTATGTGACAAATACAAAGAAAATATTAAACCAGAAGTTGCATCTAACATCATATTATGTTAATCTCCTACAAAATAAGCTATTTTCAATTCAGTATATGCCAAGTTGTCTAATATTCGTTCAAGTAACTTTATTTTTGAAATTATATTATTTATATAAATAGTAATATACGTGTCACTAGAGCGAGTGTTCCACCACTAGGTAGAAGCTGTTTTGTGAATATGAATATGGTATCAATTCATGATCAGTGAATTTTCTAACCCTCAGTCAATATGTTTTCAACTTAATGCGAATTGCTATAAATGCGAAAGTTTATGTGAACATTTGTATTTTCATCGCGCCAAAATATCCTAATGGAAAAAATTCGAAGAATACAGTACATTATGTTATAGTATATTATAATATTATGAATACTTCATATATCAGTTGTGCCTTCACTATTTAGTACAGAAAATTCTTATAGCCCGTTTTGGACATCATAAAATATACTCGCGAGTATTTCAAAATGAACCCGGCTTCCGAGGCTTATTCTTTGTCATTGAGAGATCAAACCCACCCTGTCGGCTGTCACTCTAGTGTACAAGACATGGATATTAAGGTCTGATAAACGTCAAACCGGTATAATCTCGAGGATATAAATTCTAATTCAAGCTTAGTGCTTGAACTAATTCGGATCACAATAGAGGTTGGTAACGACAGTTAGTGGACAATAGTTCACGTTCGTTGAACATAAGTTCATAGGACTTATCTATGTCACACGGTTAAATATGAGTTTTAGAAGTACCAACTGATTTCGCTTGCATATAGAAGGATAGTGATAAATTTGAAAAACTTACAAATAGTGCCCGAAATAAATAACTAAGATGTAAATAGTAAAAAATTTCAATTACTAGTTAATAATTAAGAACTTAAATAATATAATAACACAATTTTTTCCTATAAATTTTTTTCAATTTTACGTTGGCATTAGTGATATAGAAATTTCGAGGACACAAGAACTAAATTTATGATATCCGCAGCAACAGCCAGTACGAGAGAAAAAAAATTATAAACTCTCATCGGAATATTCAATAAAAGTTCCAGAGCAAACCGCAAACTAACTTTCAGTTTTCGACATTCGACTTTTTCAACATTTTCTATTTGAACTTTCTCACCGCCCCTTGCTTATGGATTTTTGCCTCGTAAGCTTTTATCTGCCACTGTTGTTGTAAATAAAGCCTTGTAATTGTATACGACGAAACTAATTGCGATGTACTATTAAAGAGAAACTGCACATTACAAATGGTAGGTTATTTTTAAACTAATAATCAAATATATTCATTTATTATCTGCATAATAATACTAAAAGCACGATTCTGTTTTTTTTTTCGAAAATGGGGAAGACGGAGGATGACGATATTTAACACATTTATAGTTTAAATAAAGAAGGAGTACATAATGCTAATTCTTTTAATTTGCACATCGAAATTATGCATGAATAAATCTATAATTAAGACGCAATACTCAAAAGATTGCTGGTTATAAATAAAAAAAAAAACTTTACAATATGTTTATAAAACACATTTATTAATAAAGATTTTGGACATTTGTTCTACTACATTATTGACTGTTGATGCTATAGCACGCCTTTAAATGTAAGTTTTCCACGTTGAGGTTTCCACGATGGACAGGTTTTTAGATTTCATATTCAGTAATTATTTCCAGTCGAATTAAGCCAACATTTACTAAACTAAAATTTTAAATATAACTTTTAGCAGATGTCTGTATATTCCTTCCTCGGGAACATTCAGCAGGTCCGAGTTCTTCCGATTGAGGCTTTCACGTTCTGTGAGGAATCCTGAACAACCCAGCTGTGTGCAGTGCGCCATAAGAAGTTTACACTTCAGCAAATTCTTAGCTTTCAAAAGTTTTATCTAACAAGGTACCAATAACTTGTACGTAAAGAAAATCGATTAGTTAAATAGGTTCAGACTACGTAATCTTCGGTTAGCATTGGCGCATAAGTACTACTGATAAAAGTATTTATCGTTTGCTTGCTGACCCGATGAATTTCTTATCGCCACTTGAGAAAATTTTCTTTAACTTTTCGCCTCTTGACATTTTTTACTCAGATAAAAATATGATATGTGTAAAAAGCAACATTTTAACAAGATTAGTTAAAATAGATTCATTTTATTATATGCGAATTCTCATAACATGTAACATTAAATATTTTTTCTTATTTTCTTCATAACTATAGGAATATCTTATGAGCTGCATATCGATTGTTTGCGTTAAAAATAATATATACTGGAACTAGATGGTTTTGAGAGTAGAAGAGAAAAATTATTAATATATTCATATATTTACTGTCCAGTTTCATGTTTATGTTAAAGTTAGTTACGGTTAAATACATTTATTTCTCTAAAGATTACAATAAAATCACTTACAGAGAAATAAATTTTTTTTACATCATTTTTTATATATGCAGTTATAATTTATATTTGTGGTAAGTTTTTGAAAGAGGCTAATTTTGCGACTGTTAATATTTACGTCAGACAATATAGTATTATGGTCAGACATTGTCCCGTCTTCGCGCACAGTGACTTTTTTTTATGTCACCGCCGGCAATGGAGCTGGTGGGTCGCCTGATGGTAAGCGCTTCCACCGCCCATGAACATTTGGAGAGGCGTGAAGTCCAACTTCAAATTGGAAAGGGATGAAGAAAGGATTGACGAGAGGAATAAAGGAAAGGACTGGGAACTATAAGGAACAGGATATGGGCCTCCGGCTCCCCCACTCACCGAACGAATCACAGAATATGCTATATCTCGCCGGGGGTGTGGTACGTCCGCAGTGCGAGCTGGACCAATTCGTGCCGAAGCGTGCTCGACTACCACATACTAAATGTATAGTATTATCTCTGGAACTAAGAAAACGCGTGATTTTATATACCCTTTAGAACTTTTTTTATTTTTTAGCGCAATTTTGTCAATCCTTCTTTCTATTTCATCAGAATACATATATAAAGAGTAATAGAAGTGACCAGGAGAAATAGGTTTTCACTTACATAAGTATTATAAATAGCTAATAGGTTAATACCATATTCACAACACATGTAATGAATTATCAAGTTCAAGGCAATATTTAAATATAATTGTATAAGATGGCGAAAAATTATACCTCGTTTCTGAGAAACGAATCCTTCACTCATTTTATTTTAATTAACAATTTATCTTCCACGGTCCCCCGCGCATAGCCTCGCTAGCGGTGGTTAATCCCTTGGGCTCTTCATATATTTGAGTTTTCCATTTGTAGCTAAAAACAATTTCAATTACTGTTATTCTATATGGGGTTGGATCCCTTTGCTTTAACCTTTGTCCGGTTGGGTTTGCCATCAGTAAATATGAATAGTTTACAGAGTATCAGCATGCGTTTAGAACCTTTATTTAATTACACCTATCCACAGAGGATTTGATTCAATTAAACGAGCATTACCGTTATTTTCCACGTTCACAATTCTTGATTTAACATAGTTTCAATGGTCCTAACCAGGGCAATGATTCGTATTATTTGATCGCTTTAGACGTATATTTTCGTAAAAAAGAGCATTGCTTGAATCTAGTAAAAAATACTGTATTTAACTAATCTTGTTCCAACTTTAAATTCACATTTATGTTTACTGAACCGTTTCCTCTGAACGGGATTAAAGCGTTAGCATAGCTCAGGAATACTACGAGTATCTATATAAAGGTTGAGAGGTATATAAATTAAGTATATTGTCCATAATGTATACAAATAATCACATTGTAGTAACGCGTACTCAGCAAACAAATCCAAACATAAGCCCTTAACTCTGTTGACTTGGCTTCGTTTGCATCTTAGGTAACATGGCGGTCGATTCATATCGGGTCTAGATAGGCTGCTAGGGATGACACAAATGAAAAATATTTTTTTTATTATTTAAACAAAACAATCTTAAACAATTTATTTAAATTCAGCTTGGGTGTGTTGTTACATATACGTGGAACTCCCCTGATAAGTTAAAAAAAAACCTGTAGTAGGAGAGTTCCCTCTTCCTCAATTGAAAATAATTACATATATAAGAAAGAATTCTTTAACACTAAAATTGTGTGATGTGATGAGTCATCAAATTTATGGTACATCATGGTTATTATGAGGAAAATGTATGTATTCTTCAAAACCTTTCAAAGAAATTTCCCGGTTTAAGCTCCAGTCTACATGTTATATTATATGAATCAGACCGACCAGGTAATTCAAATTCATAAAACAATATCTTTTACTTAAACGGCGTGTGTGAGTGAGGTAATTTTGGATGTCATAAAGCAAAACTTTTACTAAACTAGGCAACTGATAATCTAATAAGACATTACTTTTATCAATCATCATACTAATCATTAACCCTTATTTGTTCTCATTTAGGGACGTGGGTCTTCTATGGCGATGCCGGCCATAAT
Source organism: Zerene cesonia (assembly GCF_012273895.1). NCBI lineage: Eukaryota > Metazoa > Arthropoda > Insecta > Lepidoptera > Pieridae > Zerene > Zerene cesonia. The sequence continues at coordinate 3,944,975 of NC_052130.1, read as the reverse complement.
CCATCACGCTGGCCATGTACGGGCTAGTCAAGACGTCACATGTCATCAAACTTTTGATTCTAAGACGTGCCAGTTTCCTCATGATGTTTTCCTAAACCTTTCCGAGCACTGGTGATGTGGATATTTTGTAGAGTATTTATCAATACTAATATAGTAAAAAATCTAAATATTTAGGACCATTTGTAAAGTAGTCATTATCGCCACTTAAACTATTAATAAGTAACAATAATATTCAACGCAATTTTTATTCAGTACCTACTTCTAATCTCTTCATTTACAGCAAGCAAAAGGAACTATGCTTTGCGTTTCTCGAATTTCTTTTAAACTATTGTACCGTCTTTTGTATTTTACTATAAGGTGTTTTGTATGTATTTATAGAAATAAATATATACAGGTGTACAATAAATATTTATTATAATATAAGATATCCATAACATGACAACCCTAAGCGACAATGGCATTGTCAATGGACCATACACAATGTTTGTAGAAATTAGACTATATTGCTGTGGTGTCGGTATTTGATGAATTGATGAGTGGTTTGCGAGTACATCACCATTGGTTCGATATATCAGTCTAGCTTATACGCTTATGTTTATGGAAGCAGGAAGCCCGTCATCCTTTTCCTCACCCTTTTACCCGTGTAATACCTGATGTTATATAGCCTAAAGCATTTCTTAATAAATGGGTTATATTACACTGAAATAATTTTTCAAATCGGACCAGTAGCTACTGAGATTAGCGCGTACAAATAAATAAACAAACTCTTCAGCTTTATAATATTATCGTATTCAACTTCATCATTTCCAAATAGAATTTTCCTTGCCCTTATAAAATAGACAAATCATTACAAGCATTATATAATCACACAAAAACTATAGTATTCTGTAAAATAAGTATCTCGTCTCTATAACTCGTATACAAAAATGTTCACGTCGCAATAACTAACTTAGTTGAAAGACAATGTGCCAATCAGGCACAGAACGGCCATTGTTTGCTAGATTGAATCGCAAACATGATGTGGCGACTTGGTGATCGAACACCGCAATCTATTTAGTTCTTCAATGGATATTGTTGAACTAGTTTAATATTATTTTTATTTATTTATTTTAACACTTACTTATTACACATTAATTATAGAAAGAAGAAAAAATAAAAGAAAATATAAACAATAGTTAAAGATAATGTATAACGGGGCGGCCTTATCACTTTAGAGTGATTTCTTCCAGGCAACCCCTTAGGTAAAGGATAAATATTAGGTGTACAAAGGGAGGCAGAATAACATTTACTGTATATAAAAAGAATATATAAAATAAAATATAGGTATATTATAAAATACATCCAACAAAATACATAAAAAAAATAATTTACAATAAAATATTACTATAAGTTTAACGATACTTACGACCTAGGGTTTTATTAGGATGAACGAGGGAAAAGAACTGAGCTAAAAACTTGTTTAAGCTTTGCTAATTGCGCAGTAATATTTTATATTACAACCCGTGGCGTCACTCAGGTGGTACCCGGGTAAAGAATAGCCTATATACTAATAGGCTATAATCTATCTCTGTATCAAATTTCATACAGATACGATAATCTGTTTTCGCGTGAAAGAGTGAGAAGCAACCATACGTCCATCCATCCATACTTACTTTAAAAATTTCGCGATTATATTAGAAGGATAGATTAATTATGTATTACTTGCTTTTTATTATCACCGTCAATAATAAAGTTTATGTGTTCATTTTTTCATATAAAGGTTGCTCAAAGGGTAAAACAGTAACCTTTTATTGAGACTTTGCATTCTGTCTGTCCATCTGTCTGTCACCAGGCTGTATCCCATGAACTGTTATAGTAATGCTGTTGAAATTTTTAGAGGTTATGTATTTTTGATGCGACTATAAAACAAATAATAAAAAATCGAGGTTAAGTAACAGTTGGCGCGGTCGTAAATAGTAAATAAAAAAGATTTTTGGTGTCTCTACCTCTTACAGAATATAACAATATATTTGAATATTTTTATACATATTAATTAAGATAGTTGTATGATTAATTCTTACTTAATAGTATAAACACGAGTGTGTGTATTTATTTGTTTATTTCTTACATTGCAACGGACGGACGTTTGTAACTGGAAGTAGTGAGGAGTAAAAGAAAAACTAATAAGTTACATTAATTATAACTCAAGGAAGACTGAACCAAATTGTATGAAATATGGAACAGAGATAGTTTGAGACTCGGGAAAGGACGGACCGTTTTATCCCGGTAATCTCGGGAAGAAGGGGAACAGGAACTACGCGGGGAAAAATCCGGATCTATCTACCTCTTTCTTTCATTATGCAGGCGAAACTGCAGGTAGAAAGCTGGTTATTGAATAAAAACTCAAATTGAGTTTTTTTTTAGAAATTCTATTGCTATGGCGGGATCACGACTGATCAAGAGGTCAAAGCGTGTTCACGGTATGGCGAATGACGCAGTTTCGAATCCCGCGGTATCGAATTACTTCTATTCTTTAATAAATACTCATCTACAAACCATTTGAAAGTTATAAAAAAACATAAAACTCTCTTCCTTATACACCATTTACTCTAACACTTCAATTCAGTTGATTTCATCAACGTCAAACTCAACATGATAAGGAAAGGCGTAACTATTATAACTGGTATCAGTTACACGGGAAGTTTTCTGAGTGCTGCGATCACATTTCTGAGTGAGTGATAATGAGGTCATGTTATGTTTATCTACTAAGATACTACAGAGGGAATATTGTAGGTAATTGCATAGATTATTGACGGCAACTAATTATTATCGGGATAATATAATTAGTTGCCTGTGTGTTATTCCAGTTGTCCAGCTATCTACATACCAACGTACGTATTTCATTGCAATCGGTTCAGTAGTTTTTGCGTGAAAGAGTAATAAACATACACATACATATATATCCATCCTCAGAAACTTTCGTTCTTACAATATTAGTAGGATAGGCTAGTACAAGCTTCTCGTCTCCGCTCCGCTCGGGTTGATCAGGGATAAAAACAAAATTAGTTTATAACACTCACAGATAACGTGGCTTTCTATTGGTAAAAGAATTTTTAAAATATATTGAGTAGATCACAAGGTTACTTCTACAACGTCACTTATAAATTCACCAACTGTACCCCGTTTTAGCGTCGTTACTGTTGGCAACACCGTGATAGGTGGCGACCGGCAGCGGGGTGCCTGTGTGCGTGACGTTTTTGGTGGTTGTGTTTTAGACGGAGCGAAGTCGACACGAATTAAAAAGGGCGTCGTGAAATAAAAAGATATTGGATGGAATAGTTTGTCAATATTTAATTAATTGTGTTGAGTGCTACATAAATTAAAAAGTATTAGTTATTAATTGATTAAAATCGGTTGAGGCAGGAGTCGCGGGCAAACAATGTGAGACGTAATTGCATTATTAAGTTGGAAAAGGTTTAAGAAAGGATTGACGATGGATAAAGGAAAGGATTGGGAAGGGTAAGGAAAAGGATTGGGCCTCCGGCTCATGTACCATCATCAAATTCTAGTATGATAGGTCTGGTTTCGATAATACACATATTTTTTGTAGAAATAAAAAAAAAGTACCCAACATTTATTTTAAGAGTATACGGTATGAAGTTTACAATAAAAACAGTAAATAATAGCCGAAAAGTTTGAAACGGGTCCGTATAAAACGGTATTTGAATACTTAAAAAGGGATAAATAGAACAATTTGTAAGCGTGTGAAAGAAACTCCCAAGTCTAAAAGGAAGTCCATTAGGACACCCATACATTCAGTAGCAAACAAATTATAAATGACTGCGGAATCCTGTTTTTGTAAGAGCTGCAATTTTTAACGTGTAATAATTAAACCAATTTTGAAAAAAAAACAACCTTATTGTTCTGATTTAGAATTATTACACTGTGCAAAATTAAATAACTATATTTTTACTTTTGTTGAAGCTTTATTATAATAAGGAAGGAGATGTTTACAACGTATTTTTATCAATAATAAGAAAAATATCACTTTTTTTATTATAATATTATTTATTATATACAATGCATACGAAAAACGTTATATGAAAACAACTAGCTACGTTAAAAATACTAGATAAGCAGCTAATTTTCTACAACAATGATTTATAAGAATACTCTAGTGATAACATAAAAATAATCCTATTAATATTATAAATACGAAAGTTTGTAAGGATGTGTGTGTGTTTGTTGCTCTTTCACGCAAAAACTGTTGAACCGATGCAATGAAATTTGGTACGTAGACAGCTGGACAACTGGAATAACATATAGGCAACTTTTTATCTACGGAAGACGGACTTGCGCGGGTGAAACAGCGGGGCGCAGCTAGTCATGTATATATATACAATAACAGTCAAAGGAAACTATAAAAATCCTTTTATTATTCATCTTTGTATTACTGGCAAACAGCTACACTTCTATACTACTAACATTAAGCTGAAGAGATTTTTATTTGCTAGAAAGGTTTATCTCAGGAAACAGTGACATATTTACACACATCCATGTGCAACGGGGGAACCTGGAGCGAACCATTAATTTACTATATTTTTACTATTATAACAAAACTAATAACATGATAGACAAGCACAAACAGACATATATGATTTAATGAGTATACTAGCGACCCGCCCCGGCATTGCACGGGTGCTATTATGCACATATATGTAACCTTCTTATTGAATCATCATCTTAAATAATATTATATAGTCTATTCAAGCATACATAGAGGCGGGAACTGATTTTTAACCATATAACCAGTAACATATTTTTTCATAATATACAACATTACAAAATTACCTTATCGTACTGACGTAATAGATTTTAAAATAGCCGATTGTGGGCAGCTAAATATATCCGTAGGGGATGAAGGCTTCACTGGGCATATGGGTCACTTGGTTATACATGCAATGAACGCATATGCTTTTTGAGTTAAGACTGTTTTTTGGCTCAAAGCTTGTACTATCAACATAGTATTTTCTTGTGTATTTTACGTGAGTATTATACATTTAGAAATTGATGACTTTTAAACGCATTTTAAACGCGATTTATTCATTAGACTGACAGTCTCCCCGTGACCACGCTCGCTGTAAAGTGTTCGAAGCGTCGGGTTAATAATATAATGAATAAATCGCGTTTAAAATCCATTTAAAAGTCTTTAATTTCTACATGTGCTATCGTTCATTAAGAAATACATATCATGTTTGAAACAATTAGTGACATCATATAATTTAATCTAAATCAGTTGTTTTCTAAAAAATGAAGTATATTTAATAACTAAGTCATATTTTTTATGGTAAAACTATGTTTGAAAAAAACAATGTCAAACACATTTGATTTGATTTCTGTTTTTGAGCCTTGGGCGTCAGAAAATACGAGTGATAATTGCATATCTAAACGAAAAGTTTTAATGAGTATTATACATACTTTCACTGTTGTATTTTATAAAGGGAATATAAGCTTTTTTCTTTTAGTCTGTTGAAATATTTAATGAAACTGGCCGCCAGGTGGCACAAATTAACACAATAACCAACCTCAAGAATTTTCAACCGACTTCAAGAAAAGGAGAACGTTTGTCAATTCGACTGCATTTATTTTTTCTTTTCTTCATTTAACTGTTTAAATTTTAGTGATTCCTTTACTATATGATAGCTGGTGCCTCACATGTGGTTATATTCAAATTTAGTCTAGTTCCTACAATTTGTATGAGGTATATTTTTTTGTATTGATATATGATTTATTTAAAAAAAATATTTACATTCTGCACTCTTTCTCAATATAAACTGCTAGCTGTTAACCCCGGTTTCGCCTATGTCAATCAGTGAAGTTGCAGATTTTCAATTACGAAGGAATTTTTGATATCGGTAAAGCAGTTTTTGCATGAATTCGTTCAAACATAAAAAAATACAAAAGTTTACTATTTAAAATATTAGTGCAGACAACTGCATAAATTTTTATACACATATTCTCACAATTTCCTCAAAAGAAATAAAGCTAGATAACAGATTTAATCTAGGTGAACTAGCCGTCACAACAGGTCTGCAATCGATAATTTGTCAATTCAACACCGCTATTACGATCACAATTCAGAAAATTGCGGATCCAATCATCAACAGTTAAATACCATTTAAATTAAGCCTTATTAAATCGCCTATTCGTCTTTTCTATGAATTAACATAGAATCTTGGAACATGTTGTTTCATCATCATCATCATCAGCCCATATATGTTCCCACTGCTGGGACACAGGCCTCCTATGAGGGTTCAGGCCATAATCCACCACGCTGGCCAAGTGCGGGTTGACAGATGTCACATGCCGTCGAACTTTTAATTCTTGGACATGCCGGTTTCCTCACGATGTTTTCCTTCACCGTTTAAGCAGTGGTCATGTTATCTACATGCGCAGATAAATTGAAAAATCAATTTATTTCCTGCGCGCTCGCCCGGTCTCGAACCCCGACTTATCGATTTTGAAGTCCGAGGTCTTCACCACTGAGCCACCACTGCTTCACATGTTGTTTATTCGTGCGTAATTGAAGTGCTTTTTGAAGATCACATTTAAATTCAAATTACGCACCAACCAGTGTATAATAAACTCATGGTATTAGTGTGTCGATTTCACCAAGTAATTATCTTACACATGGCTAGCTATAAGTATCATATTCAAAAGATTTTCCAAATGTGTTTTGAATGTGAGCTAAGTGTATTAAGTTATAACTTAACATAATTAAGTAATTAAGGATTATAATTAAGTTGAGAATTAAGAATCACTTGTTCATCTCGTCGAGGTAAAAGCTTTTCAAGTTTATAACAGAATATTTGTTAAATTAGGTATTTGTTCATTAATTAATATACAATTTGTAAACTACATTATGAAGGCACTTGTAATTAAAGCTGGGATTTATATTATCTGTGCTGAATATAAGAAAAAAAAACAAAACGTTTTTTTAAATATTCGCCATTTAAAAAAATACATTCTATGTTGACGTTTGTAAGTCTGCAAAACGTAAACAAAGAAAACAATTCTAAATGCAAACAAAAATAAAACAAAACATGAACTTCAAAGCATTTATTTGATGGTAGCTCTGTCGAAGTGTACTTTTTCCTTTTATTTCACTCCAAATAACTTTGAGCATGTGTCGCCTATTTTAAACTCGCAAAGCTGGGTCGCAGTAGCTTGGGATCACTTCAAGTTTCAACGGGTCTTTAATTTTGTGCATCTGTGAACGTTGAACGATTTTTTATCTATATTAAACAATGCAGTGAAGTTTTTGTTCTGAAGTATGTATATGTGAAATCATAGATAACATAATACTATAATACTAGTTAATTTTGAAATAAATGAAAATAATTGATAAATGGTGTACATTATAACGGCATTCATACATAAATTTGCGTCGATAGCATTTCTTAAATTCAGTATAAAATTCTAAACGAATTTTTAATCTAGCATAGCTATCTTTATAGTAATTAGGTTTTCCGTAGGCGTCTTGAAAAACTGTCTTATCTTCAGTCTATCCGCAACCACGGTTATGTAATGAAGACAAAAATACCGCGTATTATCCAGTTTATTTAAAAAAAATTAAAAAGATTAATTAGTACTTAGTACAATGTACAAAGGTCATTTAACGAATATTTCGAACTTGGTAGAACTTAAATGGTAGCCAATAAATAACCTTATAATTCAATAAAAATAAATTAAATGTGTCTTCTTTCAATTTCTCTGTAAATTTAAAGTTAAAACAGCCCTTTCATTGAACTGAAAGGGTATTCATAGACAGAACTATGGAGACGAACATAAAACATCTATTAGGCTTTATTGTGTGTACCCGAATTACTATAGGCCTCTCGGTGTGCGGGACTCAGCTAATAAGGGTCTAATTCAATTATCGTTGTAATGCTTTTTCAGATGATCAGCTTTTATATGGGGCTGCCCATAATTGCTCAAATTTCTAGTCTTTATATTTCTTTACGGGTTGTCTCCTAACGGCTGGACAGATTTTAATGCGATTTTTACTGTGCTCAAGTGTGTACCCACACGAAGTAGGATAATTTTATATAAGACACCTTACCGAAGATTTAAGGACTATAAAAAAGAAAGAAAACTAGGTTTGCCTGCACTTTCAACATTACAAAATTTTATCATTCCGTGCCCTGTTTTATGAAGTCAATGCATTCGTTGTTTAAAACAAGACACAGAATATGTAATTTATATTATTTATATATTAGTAATAAGAGCGTGCACTAACTGTTTGTATGTTACAACCATAATAAACTGCCATCACGTTTCTAGAAACAAAACAAATCTCCACGATTAAGACGGTTTCAATCTGTTCTCGAATAATGGGACAACAAAACAAAACAAGAAATCAGCAAGGAGCTACCGCCTCAGTACTTTTCGTATTTACCTATACACGACTTTTATAGTAAGGAGGTATTTCTGGGTATTTAATGAAATGGTGAAGTAGTAAAAGCTAGATTATAATAACTATAGACTTGAGTTTCACGAAGTTATATATTGTTAGTGATCCAAAAAGTAGTAGCTATATTATTATAATATTTAGTACCGTAAACACACACACACACATTCTATTCTTATGTTATTATATGAGTTTGTACAACAGTTTTATATTATCGTTTATGCTACAACTAATCTACAAATAAAATGTAATTGTATCCAAGAGGAAGGTGGTCCCCAAGACACAGGCTATCCTAGTTTGGGGACCAATGTACCGTACTATTCTTATATTTGTCTATCCTAATAAACGATATTATTATTATTATGTAAAATTTATAATTTAAAAATTAAAAACTTTTCAACGGATTTTAAACGCGATTTATTCATTGTATTATTAACCCGACGTTTCGAACACTTTACAGCGAGCGTGGTCACGGGGAGACATTTATAATTTAAGTTAAAATTGTATCGTTCGCCAGTCAATAAGAACAATAGTAGACGAAGTGAGCTATTAATGAATAATTAAATCTATATTAATAAATATAAAACACAGTTTACAGTAAACAATATTATTATTATGAAATAGAATTTAATTTTACGTGAAAATTATGTTCGATTAATTAGTTTTTCACTGAAGTTCCCTGAACGAAAGAGGTTCTCGATACGACTGCAATTTATTTATGCTTTTGTTACTCCATAACTCATGGGCTTTCAACCAATTAGCTTGATTCTATTTGTGTTTGATATAAAGGGGATATTGGTAACATAATTTTGTAGAAAACATAGAATAAACTTTATCTTAAGTGTGAAAAAGTTCAAATTCTAAAGTACTGAGTACGTTATTAATGTAATTCTTCAAATATTCGCTTGACAATTTGTCTCGTTTTCGTCATAATAATATCACTACTCCGATATATGTAATTGAAACAACATAGTTTTTCAACAGCTTTTTTAATCATACCGAAAACACATTCACGTCTATATAATCGCTCGCAATATTTAAAAGTTATATTTCCGAAGGTTTTAATTGGATGTTGTTTGACAGACTATGTACCGACAATTAAGAGTTGAAATGATTGGATCTCTTCAATTGGAAATATTGTGAAATAAGTGAGTTCGAATAAGTGAGTTCGTTTGTTTGTTGTTAGCGTGGGATGTTATTGGTTTTGCTCTGAATGTTTTTGGGGTGATCGTGAAAGTAATTTGTAGTAAATAATGGAATAAACGAAGTAATCAAATATAATGCGACCAAATTATAAAGAGCTAAGAGGAAACAATAGCGTTTTGGTAACATCTGTGTTATTTTTTTCACAGAAAAGCTCCATCAATTTAAAAAAATATTTTTCTATTAGATAGATGTTTCTTCATTAAGTGTCATGTGCTGTGTACCAAGGGAAAACTTGTTAGTACATAGAGAAAGGAGTTATCAAGTAATGACATCAAAAAAATATATCTATCCTACAGTCGAATTAAAAACTTAATTCAGCTTTGGAAACGTTACGTTTCGTCGGTAGAAACTAGACATCAGTATACGTCTATTTTATTTCACTTACTAAAAAGGCCAGCAATGCTTTTATAAGGACTCTTGTAACGCTCATACGCGGTGATGGTCGCTCGCTAATGGGCGAACCACTTATTTGTTTGACCGTTTTTTAAATAAAACTAGCTGTCCGCCCCGGCTTCGCCCGTGGTACATATCCGGCCGTATCACTCAGTGAAGTTGCAGCTTTCTAGTTGTAAAAGAATTTTTGAAGTCGATGCAGGACCTGCGTGATAGCGCAAAAACAATACAAAAAATGAGGTTTCATCTTAATACCATTATCATATAAAGAAGGAACAATAATTGTACTGTTTTGCTAATTTTTCGCTTGTTCATATATAACATCCTCCAAAGCCATAAAAAATTTACACTCTATGAAATTACATCGAACCAGCCGCTTGCCCCGTCTTCCTCGGCAATAAAAACATATTCAATGTTATTCGTAGTAGTATAAAAGTGTAGTTTTCAAATGCCAAACAAAAAATTAATGGCAGTAAGTATTGCAATAGTATTAGGCATTTGATTCGTGCGGGGAATGGCTCCCATTGTTGTTATTTCATAATGTTATTCTGTCTGTACAATCTGTAAATGGCTTATTGCTATTTTATCAGGACTATTTTGAGAATATAGGTGTAGATTCTTTGCACAAAACTAAATAAATAATTAAAAGTTTTTCTACCTCATCTTAGTACTTACGATAAACGTAGAACTGAGTTGCGACCACAGCAATAACTTTTTGTAATTAATTAGCTACCCAAACAATTTACCACTGATTTTCTTAAAAGGTTACTTCGGATGTAGGGGAAAGATAAGTCTTTTGAGTTAACATTTTAACATTTTTCTGTCCACGGATTATGATGTTTTTAAAGCGTAAAATATAAACCTCGTTAGATGAAGTCTGATAAGGGGCTGTTTCCATTTAATAAGAAGATAAAAGCGAGTAGATTTTCCAGTGTAAGGGTTCGGTAGAAATATAATAATTCAATTTTGAGTTTATAATTGAATCATTTGTAATGCGTTTATAACAGAATTAATGTTAAAGACACTGTTATAATAAGGTGTATTGAATTAAATGAACCAATGGTGTGCATAAAATAAATTGATAATGTATTTTAAGTAATTCATTTTTAGTATAAAAAGTTGTTAAAAGTAATTAATATGAATTACAATCAAATAATACAGCATTTTTCTTACTAACATTATAATAATTTGCGTTTTATCTGTCATTAGCGGTCCTCCTCAGGTGCACCCGTTTTTCATATAAAATAGCCCATTAACAGTTTGTTACTTAGACAGAGCAAATTTGGAACTTTTTGCGTTTTTATGACAAGTTACAGACAATTATTTTATATGTAGACAATTATTTTAAAAACTCAAATGACAAGGAAGCTCTTTAAACAGCCGTTTTTTTATATATACGCTGTTCGCTTCGAGGGGTCAAGGGACCACCAGCTTTCATGAACATATACAGAGGTAGGGCCGCTGCAAGTGCGTTGCCTGCTTTTAAGGGGTAAAGGATAGGGAAAGAATTGACGACGGGAATAAAGGAATTGACTGGCAAGGATGAGGAAGAGGATATGGGCTTCCGCCTCCCCCACTAATCGAACGAAACACAGTAGCCACTATTGCCACCAATCATCTGTGGGGATGTGGTACTTTTCCACGTGGGAGCTGCCCAATTCGTGCCGAAGCTTGCTCTACACAATCAATGTTTTAAATTGAAAGAGGAGGAATCCTAAAATTTAATCATCTTTCTACGTTTTGGATTCCTAAAGTATTTGAATTAAGATCTTATTTTGAAGATTTTGGAATATCTCTCTTTAACTTAATGTTTTTGTCCAAACTAGGCCATCTGATTAGAACACTGCAAAATTATCTTTAAGAAACCATCTGGTAGAATTGCATTCGGTATGTATTTTTATTTTATGAGAGATAGAAATAGAAAAACACCTTTTTTAAAGACTTTTTTATGATAGATAAAGAGTACCTAATAGGTGTTTTATACAGAAAAAAACAGCATCGACATCTTATGGGCGATGTACCACTTCCGATTCTAAAATGGGACCAAGTGATGACCATTTTCTATCAAACACAAAGCATCACGCCAATCCGTTAAAAACCCACCGAGTTATATAGAAATAAACTAACAAATAAATAGCTTCGGATTGAGAACCCTTTTTGAGAAAACTGGTGAAAAAACTTCATAAAATCAATTTCACAACAATAAATGCATTCATATTATTTGTAATCGAAATCACAAAACAAAAGCTGTGTTTCTAGAACGTTCTATGAAATGTTCAAAGGTATCAATTTCACTGGAATATTTATCGCTGGCAAATTCCCCGCCCGCATTATAACATAGTAAGTGTCAACAAATGCCTGCGGGCTAAAGATATACGAACAAAAGAGTATTGTATTCATTGGCGTGGAAAAGATTCGAACAAAAAAGGTTATTATTCCAAGGGAGGAAGGGCGAGGTTCCCGCGTCACGAGTTACAGCCAGAGGCTCAAGAATATCTGAGGTTAATGATGTTATTAAGGTTATGTGTCAATTTTCGGATCCAGAAACTTCGGATTAGATAACCGCTTGAATATTATGAAAATATTATACATAGAGTACCTACTCTACCCATATCTCTTAGACAGGTATAAGGGTTCCTATCAAATATACCTTCGATATTAAATCATATTGAAGGTGTTTTCTAGAAAAGAGTTCACTAGCCGCTCGCCCCGGATTGACTTATGTTAAAAACAAAATAACTGTACCTATGACACTCACATATAACTTGACGTTCTTATAATAAAAGAATAATAATAGATATATTGAATCAGTGCATCAAGATACTAGCTGATATAACGTTTGCGGCCTACCCCGGGTTTGCCCGTGGTACATAGCCTATAGCAGTCAGGAATCACGTTCAATTCCAAGGGTGAAAGAATGTTTTAAACCGATTAAGTTGTTCCTGAGATTAGCGCGTTCAAACATAAAACAAATTCTTCAACTTTATTATTAGTATAAGTACGAAATATACTTAATATGAAAAGTAGAAATAAAGTTTAGTCAAATAGTCTTAAAAACCTTTTAAATAGATTGAAAGAAAAACATTACTGGAATTAATAAATAGTAAAAAAAATTATAATATTTCCAATCTAGATTCATATTTCAGAATCCCAAAACGAGTCAGCGTTCATTATAAATCCAATCTATATGTAATCTAAATACATTATACAATTAATGCATAATTTTGGAATATGTTATCACGTAAACCAGTTGTATTGTAACAGTAGTCTTCAATAAGCTCTCATGTTATTTATATAGGTAAAAGAATCAATATTCTAGGCTAAATCATATACTGGTAAGCAGTGGTGGCTCAGTGGTGAGAACCTCGGACTTCAAAATCGATAAGTCGGGGTTCGAGCGTGCAGGAAATAAATTGATTTTTCAATTTATCTGCGCATGTGGATAACATCACCACTGCTTAAACGGTGAAGGAAAACATCGTGAGGAAACCGGCATGTCCAAGAGTTAAAAAGTTCGACGACATGTGACATCTGCCAACCCGCACTTGGCCAGCGTGGTGGATTATGGCCTGAACCCTCATAGGAGGCCTGTGTCCCAGCAGTGGGAACATATATGGGCTGATGATGATGATGATGATGTGTGAGAAATTTTTAAAAAATAAAAAATGATTTGTTCAAGAGGAGTAATATTAATAAATTTGATATTGACATAATAAATTTTATACGGATTTATTTGAAAAAAAAAATGAATATGGAATGACATTATGAATTATTTATTTAGATACACAACAATAACAATTAGATAAACTACTCTCCCTAATAACCGAAATCATAATAAATATAGTTCTTATACGTTCGTTTATTTTTTTTATATATCCAAAATACTAACACTCCTTTTACTGATTTATCATCTGTATAGATAAACTCATTAGGATTATGGTTAAATAAAAAAATGTGTTGAAATTGTACCTATGGGGTTCTTGATTTAGGAAGTTGCGTTCTCGTATGGATCAAAATACCTCGGTGACAATCATGTAATCGGATAACTCATTGGTAATACAATCTGAAACACAATAGATGTCAAATACATAACAACCCGCTTTAACCTGCAGTATTAATTTACCAAACATAAAAATAATTGGCAAATTGTTGATAGCTGCAAAGAAAACAGGCTTCGCGTTCGAAGTTAAATTGAAAAGTTGGGCAGCGTGATAATGAAATTTCGTTTGCCAGCTTACTGAAGTCTCTTTTATCTCAAAACTATTGTTATGCAAACGGTAGTTGAAGTTAATTGACGTATTGTTGGCTGTTAAAGAGCCTGCCAAAACAATGCATTGATAATGTATGCGATCCGACGTAATTGTTTTTGGTCGGTAATGGATATTTCGAATAAACGAACGATTTTAAAGAAAGAAAGAAGTAGTAGGATGTAAATGCTACTGTGTTTCGAACGGCGAGCGGAGGAGCCGAAGGCTGGTATCCTTTTCGAGTACATTCATTATTTTTTATGCCATAAGTGGACAACCGCCCACGAACTTTAGGGCCGTAGGGCTGTAGGGCAGCTGCAAATGTGTTGCCCGCTTTAAAGCGCTTAAGCATAAGAATACCACGGAAATAAAGGAATAGACTCGGAGAGATAGTGCCTCTGCGAACGCGCTGCCTGCATTTAAGGGTGAAAGGATAAGGAAAGGATAAGGAAATGGACTGGAAAGGGTGACGAAATAGAAACGGCCCTCCGGCTACCCCACTCTCCGTAGGAAACACAGTAGTATGCTACTATTTCATGCCGGTTTGCCGAAAGCGTGCTCGAATTTTATATTTAATTCCCGTCATCAAATCCTCTCCTTATCCTTTACCGATTGATAGTACATTTGCATAAGCATAATTCTGAAATTGCAACATAACAATAATGATGAACGAAACATTGTTTTATTAAGTGCATTATCGTAGGGGATGACTAACGTGTTTGTTAATTTTTTCATTATATATTATAAACCACTGTAATTTAATGTAGGTCTAAAAGATCTGATGATGGAGGTTTAGCTGATGGGGAAACTACTCAAAGATTTACAGCAGATACTTTATGATTGGGCTGGATTCATTTCAATTTATATACAAATTTAATACAAAAATATGTCTAAGCAAAGTTCATTAAAACAGTTTGTAAGAAAATAATGTCTTAAAAATTAACACATTTATATGAAACATCGACTTCGGCTTTTCCTTTTAATATCATATCAGAAGGCATAACTCGCAAATATGAAAGCGATTCCCAAATTTCTCTATGAGCCATTCATAACATTTATCATGCAAACAAATCGGATAGACAAGTGATTTCCGTCCATTAAACCCATCTCGTACAAATCTTTGTACCCCTAAACTTACGCTATTAAAATGTATTATGAAACATGTCAATCTTAAACGTAAAGCTATTTAACAATTGAGTAACAAATAATTAAGATCTTATCAATTTGCCGACATACAAATACTTCTGACAGCTTTAATTGAATTTGCCCAAAATCTTTCGGTGAGATGATGGTGGTTTTGAAGTAAAGATATGCTGTTAAATAACATTTCTTAAACAGATATTTCAGATTTTGTTCTTAAAAAAGTATTTTATACCAATAGGCTTCTTAAGAACTTTCTTTTGCACTTGTGTTTAAAGAGTATCTTCAGAATCAAACATCTTTCAAAAATCACTATTTTCTTGCTTCCAAAAAATTTGACTATCTTCATTATGTTACTGTTTACTGCATAAATTAACGCAAAGCCCCCAATACCTCCAATTACAAGATGCTATTCTCCTGCTGGGTTTCAATTAGTTGGTTTGTCCGATCGTGTGTAGTTAATCACAAATACAAGCTCAATTAAGACCCCATTCACATGCTGTTTTTGATTGCTCATCGTCTACGAGAGTGTACTAGTGGCTTAATCCAAGTTCGGATATTAATTACTACATGACCTGTGAGAACTTGTGTCGGTTAGTGATTAAAAGAGTTTTTTCTTTATTTATTTAGATGTAAAAACCTATATCTGTCAATATAAAAAATATGATTTAAGACATATGACATTTAATCCGAGACCAGGAAGATTATGAGCATTGGCGGTTCAGTTTGAGCAGTGGTTTAATGGCTTCAGACGACAAAAAATTGGGGGTACGGGACTGACGTAGAATAAATAAATTGATTTTATAATTTATCCTCACTTTACTCATCACTGTTAGAAATAGTGAACAGCATCGTGTGGAAATCTCCATGTAAAGGAGGGTGATGTAGTGGGAAAATGATATTTATAGGTTGATGATGATGATATTTAATAAATTTTCAATTCCTATAGAGCGATTCTTTTAATATGTTTACTGAAAAGTTGTAGCATACTGAGCAATATCACTAAGTAAATTATTATAAGATATTATTCTATGTGGACTACTTTCGTATTTTAAATACACAACTGCCAGAACCAGTGGTAATATTATCGTTGTATTAAGAAATTTCAAAGAACTTCAAACTTGCTCATAAGTTATAACTGTCACTCTCAGATCTCGGGTTTTAACAAGCTTAGTCTGTAAATAGTTATATTAGTTCGTAAATATCGCGATATAAAGAACAACGGTTTTTTCTGTATCTAATATGGGTATAGTCGTTCAGTGGGGACTACTTTCCTAAATATGCGTGTTCTGGTGTGCCGTGAATTATATAAACAATTCTTATCTGACTAGATTATAACATGATCCAATAAAAAACAACACCTGTAAAAAGAAAAGAGCAGTTATTTCGTTATTTGCAACGCTGTTTCGCTGTAATGCTGAAATTGGTTAAATCGTTTTTTGTAAACATTTTGTCTCTTTCCATTGTCTTAATGTTACCTCATACCACAGATAACATAATACTATATTAGTATATACTTTCCTGCTTTTGTTATATTTTAAAGTAGCCTCCTGTTCGACGTCGTAAGGGTTGTCAAAAAATAATTTACATAGGTTTTTTTAATTGTAAACAATTTTAAAATTAGTCGAGCACTTATTCGTAACAAAAAACAATTTTTTCTATTTGTAACATTGGTATGGAAAATCTCCATAATCAGGTCTAGTAACTTAGACTATCATTGACCTTATTACAGGGTTGTCAGACTCCATTTTGTACAGGGCTGCCTATTTTATTTTTTTTATTGTTGGGAGAACAAAATATTATGTATCTTATTAACGGCTACCCCGTGTAACACTAATTAAATATATTTAAAAACAGTAAAAAATACGCTTGAATGGTAGAATCAACAAAATAAAAACTTATACAGAGTACAGGGAAGTGAGAGTATTAATTAATCCTGGAGATTATGTGTAAGTAATGTTAATGTTAATCCTTATAAAGATAATAAGACCTGTAATGTGTCCGTTAAAAGTGGGTCTAAAGGAGTTAAAAGGAATTTTAAGGTTACTTAGAATCAAACAAGCGTACAAATACACAGGTGAAGCTAATAAAAGCGTTTTAGAAAGGGAAACAAATTTTATGTTAATGAAAGATCTAATTGTCTATTGTTATAAATAAAATATTCGTGAGATATTCATGATGTGTAGTGTCAATTTACGATTTTTCGATTTTTATTGTGTAACGTTTTATGAAATACACGTTTTTAGTTAAAACCTTTTTTATTTTGACAGAGTTTAACAGAGTCTTATCGGAATCAGATTTTCTACAGAATATTCTAAAGATTATTTATTATACATTTTGATTTTCAATGTTATGAATCAAATATTTTAAGACAGGCTCTTAGGCCCTTATCCTCAAATCAAAGGAAAGCTTATCACATACAGTACACTTTTTTTTATTTCATAACTATATTAGAAACGTGACGGAAGAAATTGAATACAACATACAGTTAAATATTAACGAATCTAAATGAAACCAACTTTATTAACCTCATGAATATGTAAAAACAGTTGTTAATTATTGCGATGTCGCTTTGAAATCTCGCGTCGTAACGAAATTTCTAAGATTTAAGACGGAGTGACATCACGTCACGAAAGCTTGAATCGATATTAATGAAATTTGCTTAAAACGTCCATCGTGTAAACGAGTTAGTGAAAATGTGACATGTCAGCGATAGAATAAGAGTCGGGTCATGTTTTTATAAATATTGTTTATTTTTAAACATAATCAATACATTTTGGGATCCGGTAGACCGGTATCTCTCTGACATCTCTTCAAAAGAATACCATTTTCCTCACCCTTTTCAGTTCATTCGTTTATTCTCTCTATAGTCCTCTCCTTATCCCGTAAAATCCCCTAAAAAGTGGGCAATACTTTTGCATCTACCTCTACAAATTTTCTTGGGCATTGGTGATAATTTTTTGGGATTCGAACCCGCGTTCTTCGCCTTACTGTGGTGACGTTTTAAACGGCTCCGTCATTATGTTTTCGCAATCGAAATCTTGTACTCTTTCGGTGTGCCTAACACACACACACACCCCGAATAAATTGGATTGTTTGTAAAATATAATATACATGCATGTAAACTATAATATAATTCGACAACGACTCTTGGCCCACACGTTCTTATGGTCGATAATGCAAGAAGCGAATATGCTATATCAAAAATTATTGCCTGACATAACGACCACATTTACGCGATGTCGGAATCTGAAATAATACGCTTTAAGATAACTTAATTTCATAGGTTTTTTAATGAAATTTATAGTTAGTAATTTAAAGATATAACGAGTAATGTATAATCATCGTTGTTATATTTAAAAATTATCTATGTGTTTTAAAAGAAATATAGAGCACTAGCTGCGTCCCGCGGTTTCACCCGCGTAAGTCTGTATCCCTTAGGAATATCGGGATAAAAAGTTGCCTGTATGTTATTCCAGTTGCCCAGCTACGTACCAAATTTCATTGCAATCGTTTCAGTAGTCCTTGCGTGAAAGAGCAATAAACACAAACACATCCTTACAAACTTTCGCATTTATAATATTAGTAGGATTCAATTAATAATCAGTGAGATAATATCAATAGTCAGCAAAACGATAAATAGAAATATCATAATACTGCCTAAAACTTTGTACCCCGACGAAGCTTACCTTCAAGTATGTGAAAAAGTAAAAAACTGCATTATCTGTAGTAACAATGAATGTAAAATTCAATGGACTTATATTGGGTTTAGTAAATTTTCAAAGGGATATTTAGTGCAAAGGAAACCTAAATAACACAAATTAACAGGTAACATTTATTTTACCTTTTAGCTTTATCCTCTACTCTGGACAGCCTCGAAGAGATTGCTGATAAGCGATAAGGTCTCCTTATGTACTATATTAATCCGTCTCATGCAAGGACACATTAACCACTAGAACCGACATCAGATTTTAATGTATGAAAACTCATATTTTATCGTATATTTGTAATTTATTTAAATTTAGTGTTTTACATTAAATTTTTAAATAAATAAATAAGTTTTTTTAATTTCGTTAACACATAAAAATCAATTTGTTTTATGTATTATAAACATATGTTTACTCTAAATTATGGACTAAAAAGTTTAATCTCCTTCATACTAGTCAATTCTGTAATAAAAGTATTCGAAAATCGTTTTTTGAACACCTAAGACTACGTTATAGAAGTCTACCACTCTGAGTTTAGTAGCGAAAAGCTAATCTTTACGTACCTAAGTTAATATTACTCTATTTATAGGTGTGTATTATATTTTATTACTGTTAAGTTAAGTTTTATTACTGGAACAAAGGAGAATTTATCGGCACGTCCTTTAATCAAAAATAGAAGGTGTGTATAAGGTATTTTAAGTACCCGTTAATGTAAGGAATTTTAAGAGCAAATTTTGAAAGAATAGAAAAAATTTGATCACGAGGCGGGATTCGAACCCGCGTTCTTTGCCAAACCGTAGCAACGCCTAGCCTCTCGGCCACCCGTGATCCCAAGCTATCCTTTCAAAATCTATCCTTTATAAAGCATTTCAATTAATTCAAACTAAAAATTAAATTTAACGAGCATTTAATTTTTATCCATACCAATAAGTTAACAGCCTTCATTACCTTCGGAACTGCAAATTTGAGATTCCCGTTAAATCGAAAAATTTATTTTATTCCGAATCATTTAGCTCAGAATAATATCCGGGCCAAAATGAGGAATATAATCGGTCATTGAAGTGAAACCAATTTTTAGATGACTCTCAATTTAATCTTGATTCAGAAATAGTTAATATGAATTATTTTCTTTTATATAATTTATTGTATTAAGTTATATAATTCAATATAATACAATACAATGCAGTATATTAAGATATAGCAACGCCTAGACCACCCGTCTTTCGAATCGAAATCGAATTTCTTCTAATAAAAAAAATGTGTACTATACAAGGATATTTTCCCAAATTTCCAATTTGCTTAGTACTTGTATATCAGAAAAAAAAAACAAGCCATTAAATATGTTCTAAAATAGAAGAGTCAAAGTTATATAACCCGAACTTACTTTTCTCAACACAGTCCTTTAGCTAACAATTCGCAAATTCTACATTTTAAAGCGACTGAAAATAGTTTTCGCACGATTCGGAGTGTGAAATCTCGCTTACAATGTTTCTACTGACGGCGCAATTCCTTGAATTTAACACTACATCGAATAAAATATAAGGGTGGGTATAAATGTGAGCATTTGCTCGAGCGTTTCCATGTATTGTACCGTTCCTACGAATGCTCGATGCTCGGTTCGTTGTATTGCTCGTAGCGAATGCACACTTACACACGAGATATTACTTGCACATTATACAAATCATCGAGCATTGTTTTTATAAACGGTTCCATACATAGTATATATCCACAGATAATATAATACTATAATAGAGTACAAAATAGTCGCTTTCTCTGTCTATAACTATGCAACGAATTCTTTTGTTTATTTTTTTCAATAGATGAAGCCGCGGGTAAAATCTTGTATAATAATTTTATTTCATATACAGAGATCATTTGTTCGTATTAATTCCTATAAATATAATTATGATATACTAGCTGTGCCCCGCTGTTTCACCCGCGTAAGACTGTATACCGTAAGAATATCGGGATATAAAAATGGTTATTGCAGTTGTCCAGCTTTTTACCAAATTTCATTGTCGAGGTCAATAGTTTTTGCGTGAAGGAGCAACAAACATACACATACATCCATTCTCACAAGCTTTCGCATTTGTAATATTAGCAGGACTGTATATAATGAAAAATGTATACGAATACTATTTTTTTTTTTTTATAAAATATCTCATAATATTTATTTATCTCTTCACACACAATCATTCTATGTCTACGGAGTAATTTAATGACTTTGTCTTAAGTTACAAAATATTTAAAAAAAAAGTATCTTAACAAGAAATTGATAATTTTCACTACCACCTTTTTAGGGTTTTACTCAAAGGATAAAACGTTTCGTTTATTACTAAGGTTTCAGTGTTCGTCTATGTGTCTATCCATCTACCACCAGGCCGTATCACATGAACCATAATAACTAGACAGTTGAAATTTTCAGAAATAGCTTTTTCGCTGTTGTCGTTCCAATTAGAAATAGAGGTTAAGCTGATAAGAGTCATTGAAATTTAAAAAAAGAAAATGCAATAGTGATTGAAATTTTATTTTTATTTTGTAACTGCAAAAAACATGGTTACATATACAGATCATTTTGTTCAGTTTAGTTAGTTTATTTGTATGTAATCCGAAGTGTCACGTTCGGAAAAATTATGACCAGTTCCCATGACCCCTTCACTAAAGCGGCTCGACGGAACACGGTGGGGTTTTGGTCTTTAGGAATCCGACATAACCCATGGCTCTTTCCTCAGGAGTCGTGGGTATCTATGTAAGATTTCCCCACTAAAAAAAAAAGTGTCACGAGTTCGACTTCCACTTGACCGATTCATTGAAGATATCTTGATTCTTCGAACACAGTTCTCTTAGGTATATTTCTTGTATCCAGAAGAGTTCCTTTAGGGAATATGAGGGAAGACTTACCTTTATTGGCACTTCAAACATTGCAAAATGCCTTTACTATCCTATACCTGTGGGGAATTAGTACCTGAGTTGTGTAGGTTTTAATTAATTCTCATTCAATTACGCTAAAATTCAGGCAAGACGTAGAATAAAATGATCATCAGTAGTCATAGATCTCTTGATATCGTTTATGGTATACCTATTATTTAAACTGTTCTCATATCATAATATTGTGTATAGAATTTCCTTAAATCTTGTTGAATTTTGACTACGAGTCAAAGGTCAGTAGGAGTGTATATAAAAATCTAATTAGTATTTAAGAAATATTGGCAAAAAGACGCGGGTTCAGTTCTATCTTCATACCAAATTTTATCAAAATCGAATTAGTGGTTTAGGCGTGAAAGCGTAACAGACAGACAGACAGAGTTTCTAACGCATTTAAAATATTAGTAGGGATAAATGTAATAAAATAATATGAAAATGCAATTATTTAAATTGTGGAACCATTGAAATTATGATTATGTTAATATCGCTTTCTACTAACGTATATAAATAAAACACACTTACTTTCAAAAGTCCCAAATAAGCCGTTCACAGAGTTCTTTAACCGTAGCCGTGTAATACAAAATTTAAGGTAGTGTCTTAACACTATCAGAGAGAATTTGTAAGTCGCAAGGAAGATATAAAAGCTGTATTTTGTTCACGTAAGAGCTTTGTTCCGGAGTAAGTTGTAAATCCGGGGATTTGTGTGGAACAACGTTGAACAATAGATTTTTAATATATTTCAACTTCTACTTCGTTGAAAGCACCTAGCCTTTCAATTTGCTGGATACTTTTCAGTACACTTTTTGATTGTGAAATAGACTAAGGGTTGTAGATAGATGTCAATTGTTCATAGATAATAATATAATAATAAAATATGGATTTATTTTAATATTATAAAGTTGAAGATGTATATTTGAGGCAGGTAATAGGCTATTTATCATCACGCTAGAACCAATAGGAGAGAAACACTAAAGAAGAATGTTTAAAAAAATATTTTTTTTCCTATTAAGAGCTTCCGCTGCGTGCGCTGTGAGCGTTAGCCCGGAGGCCCATATCTTTTTCCTTACCCTTCCCAGTCCTTTTCTTTATTCTCATCAGTCCTTTCTTAATCCCTTTTCAATTTAAAGTCGGCAATACATTTGTAGAGGCGTATGTTCTGCAATCAACCGTACGCCTCTCCAAATGTTTATGTAATGTAATAACTTTCAGTTCGCTTGCAATTATGGGTTGAATTTGAGATCGAATGATAATTATCTCCTCAATTTTCCTGTGCACAAAACTAAATTCTTTAATTCTTCCTTTACAGTTTTAGCAATCAGATTATGGAATGATTTGCCAATTAATATACTAAATGCTAAATCTATCGTTACTTTCAAAACTATGCTCTTTGAATATTATTCCTCTTTAAGTGAGATAGGACATAATATATTCTAATTATATCATGTACATATACTGTTTGTATATCTTATCATACAAATTGAAATTATAAAAACATATATACATATTGTGCAACTTGTATTTTTAGTCTGTACTTTGTAATATTTCCTTTTGTGTGTACAATAAACCATTATTCATTCATCCATTCAATAGTAGTGGCGGTGGTAGCGCTTACCATCAGGCGACTCACCAGCTCCGTTGCTGAAGGGGACTTAAAAAAACCCTCGGCACCTTTTATGTCTACGAGAAAAGATTTATATAATTTATAAAGCGCAATATATGACCCATAAAGTTTCATAAATGTTACGCAATAAACCAATAAAGTACTACACGTTGTGAAATTTATGACACATTCTTTGCAATTTAAAACACAAAGTTGCAATTTTATCGTTACATCCACCACGAGGATCGGATTTTTCTTTTTATATCCCTTTTACGCCTCCCGTGGTAAAATGGTAACGAATTATAGCTAGTTTCCACATCCCACGATATTAAAACCAAATTCCTGACTGTATTTATTTATCCTACATTCACCATCGGTTTTTAGGTAGCTTTCATTCTTTATAATACAAAAGTCGTCTTTTTGTCTATGACTTCAAGAGGAATACTTATAAGCTAGCGTTTAAACAGTAATGTTCTTAGCTAATCATACATACATGTCATAACCACGAGGACGAAGTCACCAGCTACAGCTAGTTTATGTAATAAATGTACAATAAAAATGCAATATATTAAAGAAGCGTCAGTTAAAAATGAAATAAAGACCATATTAAAAGTGCTTTTACGCATTTCTTTTTTATTTAGAATAAAATTGGGATTTATTACAATATATGTCCATTCATATTACGCTTAACACAATCTGAATAAAACACTCAAAATATGAATTCTACAAACGGAATCGCGAAAAACACAAACCTATTTCTGCGGGGAATTTAAAAAGTCAAATATTACCATTCCGACCTAATTTAAGAGTTCCGAACCAACAATCATCTTCATTTGTTCCAATTCAGAACATCTCCCAACATTACAATGTCTGCTTTTATTTCGTTAACTCTGTAAAGGACTCGATAAACCTATTTCAAACAATTGTGAAGTGTGGTTTCGTTTTTATTGCTTTCAGATGAGAGAATATTTTTATAAAGTGTGTATTAAAATGGTACTGATGACTTTAGAAAGGAAAACGGACAGCTTTGCTATGCTATACATCGATTTACAGATTATTTTATTGTTGTTGACAAATGTGCATGGTGGTACTTATATTTTATTTTTAGTTTTATAACATTGACATGCTTTATAAATTTTGAAAGAATATAAAAAAAAATCATCACAGGTGGGATTCGAACCCGCGTTTTTTGCCAAACCGTAGCAACGCCTAGCCTCTCGGCAACCCGTGGTTTGATTGGTACTTATTTATCAATTAAAAGTAACATAGAAACTAAATACGGGAGTTTTCTTTTTAATATCTTAACCGTCTTTGAAAAAGCTTCTGTTCTGACAATCATAGAAAGACCGCATAGCAATATTCGGGTGATAGACTACAGGTACCACGACACTTTATGGCAATAAATGTTTGTAAATTATTAATTGGTTTTCCATAACTCGATGGAGGCTTTTATTATTTCTAACAATGTTTTAGGCTCATGACTATGGACTTGCTTCTTTGTCAGATTTTCTTTTAACTCTACGTGTAAACATACGTCTTTATCATAACGTATCTTTTGCTTCGCCGGTCTAAAAATAGCCCTTTCTTAAGCCATTCTTTGAGCACTCAAGGCTTTCTTACTAACATAGATTAACTGTAAGCAATTTATCAATCGAGAATCTTCCGTTTAATTTATGGTCAATAGCGGATGAAATTGCACAGATTATGCAATTTCGCGATTAATCTGTTAGATTCTAGGAAGTTATTAATATTCTAAATTATCCGTAGGTCAACTGTTATACGCTTATTTGATTAAATTGATGGTAATATATTGCAATGACCAGTTTGTGGGTTTAATATGACATATATTACACACATATTAATGTTTATTTGGGACATTATTTAGACATGCGTCGTTATAATATTATGACAGTATTGCCACAGATAATTAAATAGCTTTGGTATTGAATAGTAAACATTAATTTTGCTTCGAATGTATATAATACCAGATCATAGTTGTTTCACGGTATAGATTATTTATTAAATATATATGTTCTTATAGCATTCATTGAAATTTATAAATATTTCAAAGAAAAAAAAATAATAATAACTGCCTCATGACTATTTTTTTAATTATGATTAGCTTGTTAAATCATACAAAATCGATGTCTGGTTTACTACGTAAATGTATGCTAATCTAAAAATATAACTCCATCCTGTCGAAATTAAGAAGTGAACGAAGAATCTTAAACACATCATAATTCCTAGATAATATTTTCAATACTGCTTTTGATTTAATTTCCGCTCTTGAAATTACACATCATTATATTATTTATTTTAAAAATAGGCTCCAACCATAGCATAAATGATACGATTCTATAAACGGAAATGGAAGCGACACTGAAAAACGATATCTCGCGCCTTATCGCACCCGTCATTTTGAGGTTAATTTATAAGTTTTCTTTTCATTTAACTTTAATCTGCCCTCGCTTGAAAAGTTTGCTTGCTTATGAGATGTTGTAGTAAGGTACGGTGATATCATACTTAGGGCCAGTTATAGTACTTACTGAATTATCATATATTTTAATTTTTATTAACAGTAAGATAAACAGATTATGTAAACCAGAAGATGTAAAACTGTTTTTTTTCCTTTATCTTTGTCTGCTCTATACTTTGAATTATTTTGTATAAATAAACACCTGAATAACATTAATATGCAGATGTAGATTAAACCGAAATCAAATTATAGTTATATAATCTATGTAGCAGGTTAGCATTGCCGCACGACGATAAAACTTGAATTAAGAGGTAGAAATTAGTATGGGGAACGGATCTCGCGCGATACCGTGAAATGCACGACAGTAAAGCCACGGGCTTAATATATAAATATATAATCTTTGTAGGAGGACACGAGCTTTATGTCACGATGGTAAAACATGAATTAACTGATATTTCAAGAGGTGGAATTAGTATGGAACACGGCTCTCGTGAGATATCGTGAAATGCACGCAGATAAAATAAGCCGGCGTATTGTATATACATATAATAACATAGTAACTAAAGCTTTTCTGTATATAAAATGTTGTGTGTCAATTTGATGGTTTTATATATAAAACAAATGGTAGGTAAATGTTTGTCGGTTTGCATGCGTAAAAACATGTAATAAAATGGATAAACATAAGGCTAACTTATATCTGATTTTTTTTTTGGATAGCTATGTTATGTCAGCAGAGTCTATAAAAAAATATTTAAAAAATGAATACATGATTTATTTAAATTAAACGTGGTGCGATTTATTCGTTTAAAAATAGTATAAAGAAATAAGTTTCGATTAATCTTCGTCGTAAAGTCATGAAGACAAAAATGTGTGGTCGACGTGTGCGAAGCCGCGGGTGGGAGTCCGTAATAAATGAAACCGTTTCTGGATATATGTGGTAAACATGAAACATTGAATTTTTTTCGTAAATATTTATTAGTCCCCAATTTTAGGTCTACTTACCGCTTTACATTCCTTATTTGAAGATGTAAAGTTCGCGCCAAAAAATTATATGATATATAGACCTATGATTATATGATTATAGACCTATGACATCAAGGTTACCCTAATAACAGTGCAAAGCTTGTAGTACTTGTTTGTAAATAAAATCAAAGAAATAATCGTGTGAAATGTATGTCTTGACAACAGCAGAAAACAAGCTGTTACATTCATACTAGCTGTAACCAGCCAAACACCGCTAGCGTGGTGCTCGGGTAAAAGATAGCCTTTGTGTTAATCCAGACTAAAATCTATATCTGTACCAAATATCATACAGATACGATAAGCTGTTTTCGCGTGAAAGAATAACAACCATCCATACATCCTTTCATCCATCCATACTTACAAACTTTGGCATTTATAATACTAGCTGCGTCCCGCGGTTTCACCCGCGTAAGTCCGTATTCCGTAAGAATATCGCAATAAAAAGTTGACATATATGTTATTGCACTTGTTCAGCTATCTACGTACCAAATTTCATTGAAATCGGTTCAGTAGTTTTTGCGTGAAAGAGCAACAAACTTTCGCATTTATAATATTAGTAGGATTAGTAGATTAACATTAAAGATGGTTGCTTCCTTTATTATGAATCTTATTATTACTAAATCATACATAATAACATGATACTCCATCGTTTCGTACGTACCACTTCTATACCCTTCCAAGTCCTTTTTTTATTTCTCTTGTAAATATTATCTTTATTCTATACCTCTTAAAGTCGGAAATCCATTAGCAAGCTTTAGACATCTGGATTCCTCGTGATCCGTGGTAGTGCTTACCATCAAGTGACCTACCAGCCCAATTCTTGACATATAAAACATAAAAAATTCTTTTACATATGTGATTTGATTTTAAATGAAAACAAATGAAAAACTTAATATTCATTATAATTTATTTTGACTAGAAATTTATAAGTACAAGTATTATCCTTCAAAGTTCAAAAGCTCGCGATTGAAAGAGCATAGAAAATTATTTACAACATTATTTTTATAAAACTGCAATTGCTCCTTAATGTCTAACACATACATTTGTAATAAGTAATACTAAAACTATATAAAAGAAATTCATATTCTGGACTACAAACATAATATAAATTACATTATCTTGAATATATTGCTTATAATTTTGAAATATTAACATTATTATTTTATAATTATTACCTTGCAACATTCCAACGGGATAGTAAACAATGAATCTGCAAATGTCTTTTGATTATGTTATAGATAACAATGCCCGCACGACCGCGTAGCGATTTACTGTTTCAGATATCACAGGCGGATTAATACAATAAAATAACTATAAAATATAGGTATAGAATATAGGTATGATGCCCGTTTCTTACAGATGTTACTTTATTTTACATTTTCATTTATCTTTTCTGCAATTTATTTCAAAATGCTCTTTAGATCTATGCTTTCTTATATGCGAATATGTGTTTGTCTTTCTTTCACGTCGGAAAGAAAAGAAATTATAATACAAATTAAGATTAAAAACGTACATATTTAACCAGACAAAGCTTATATTCAAAAATTACTACATCAACATACCATGGCTTCTGTATAATGTATGTTATTGCTTACTGTTCTAATTCTTGTCGAGAATGTTCTAGAATGAATTTATTGATTTTGAAGATGTAGGTACGAACGTCATAAATATCAATACTGCATTGTTTCAACGGATGTCGATTGAATTCACTATTGGGTTGCAACTATTTTTTTAAATTATTTTTCTAAAAGTCAGATTGGAAAATCATTGAAATTGTAATCATTCTGATAACTTCTGACATTTTTATTAATTCCTATATTCAACAATTCCAAAAGTATTTGAGTTTTATATAAAAAGTATTGAGTAATATACTCATGAAAAACGAGTGATTTGTCCCATCTTTCTGAAGACTTAATCTTGTTCAAAAATTAATTATCATTACAACAGATTACGATCCTCTATAAAGCATCTAATGTTCTAATGTTCACGTAATAAATTTACTAATGTCGTCCAATATTTTAAGTACACTTTTACAAATTGGTGACAAGGAAAGTCATTATATGTAAATGATAAAAAGGTGTTGCCAGCAAGCCATCAATCATGAAATGGGAGAGCCAGCTACCACATTTCGTATATAATCGACTATAAATACCGTAATGTATTATTTGATATACTGCTTCTATCATCAATCTTTATTGAATCTGGACTGGTATCGGAAAATGCTGTTTTATCGAATTTTTATTCACTTTCAATACAAATAACCATCCAGTCATATTAGGATGACTTATTTTATATGTCCAGAGTAAGTAAGTACATACGTAGTAAAATAAATTGTTTTAATCTGTAGTTCAGACAATAATTAAGAAGACCAAACAATTTTTTTTCTATCCTTGAATTATTTTTCTTATTATTATGAGTTACCGTTGCAGGTTTTCACAATTTTTAAAAGTCACACACAATAATACTCTTGTAATAGAAAGTCATGCAAATATACCGCACGTGTGTTGAGAAATGTAAAAAATACTATCCAATTCAATTTCAGAGTTCGGTTGCAAACCTAATCAAGTTTAAAAGTTCAACGCAGTGCTTTAACTTTTGTAGTCCAATGAAAGCGTGTAAAACTTTTTAATTGTGTTGACTTTATTCGAAATAACAAAGTTACATGATATAGTAAGTACTCGAGTCACTGTTTTGCTCGTAAATATTCGTATAACGTACGAATGTTTGAGTTAATTCAGCCAAAACATTTGCAAATGTCATCTTTCACTTGTGGTTTTGCGTATTCGTGCGAATGTGTGTTATCGTCATTACATCTAACATTTTCATCCTTACTTTTAATTATTATCTTAACCATATTATATTTGTATATGTTAGAAAATATTGTCGATAATAAATCATCCATAATGGAAAACAAAACACAAAATTATAAAATAAAAAAAAATTGTTTTAAATATACAATTGGGAGTATTACATGTTTTAAAATCACTTACGCAACGTTCTAACGTAGATTCATACCATATCATAAATATGAAAGTTTTTTTGTATGTACGTACGTCAATCACGCTGAAACTACTGAATGGAGATTGATGAAATTTAGTATACAGAGGGCTATAAGCTGACTTAGGTGATAGAATACTTTTAATCTCGACTACATGCTCCCTTGGGATAGAACAAGAATTTTGATACCCGGGTGGAGCCGGGACGAGCGTCTAATTTGATATTAAAATAGCGTAATCTATTTCGAATAATGTCAATTCAATTTCTATTTCTGTAGGAATAAACTAATAACAATGCAGATTCATTAGTCATACGGTATTCATAAACGTAACAGTACATTCCTTATATCTAAAGATACTTATAAGTTTTTAATGACAGTGATATGTACCACTAACAAATATTATAATACATTTTTTACATCTAACTCTAATAATGTTCTTAGCGCTTTTCCCCATTATATGTATGAATAAATTATATTTAAAATTTACTGCGCTAATATCTATGTCTACATAAAATAGATATTTACCGATATATTATTTTACTAGATTTTCGATTCTATAGATTCAACATTTATAAAATTACGGTCACAGATAAAATAAATATATTTTGAAATTCGTAAGATCTGTACAATTATAATATAGTCTATACCATATAACAATTATAATAAAAAGTACATTTTATTTTCCTTAAAATTCTTTAATAACAACTTCACACTGCGATCATGGATAATTAAAATATTAAATTACTTTAAACTCAAAGGCAGTGCGTTCTAGTATAATTATTTTAAATAATAACATTAAGAAAATCAATGCAACGCACGTGCAGAATCATGTCTTAGGGGATGAAACATTCTGATATATTTCACATTTCCTATTTTAAAGTTTTGCGGGAGAGGAACCGGCTCACAGAGTTTAATAAATTCAAGTTATAATAAAAGTCGTTCCTATTTGTATATAAAACGTTCAGCAAATTTAATAAGAATTATAATAATTTATAGTAATGTATATTCTATACGTCACTATAAAATTGTTTACAAATTGTGATCCAAAACATATTTTTACAATTGAATGCATTATTTTCAGTACATTATAATGTATCGATGTGAAACCGGTATATTGTAAAATGGGCATTCAATATGAATTAGGTTAGGCAATGTGTTTGTATAGCCAAATGAACTAAAAAAATAATGCGATTTAACAAGCAAATGCTGGATCGCAATTTGTCTACAGACTGCTATCTCGCGAGTTAGTTTATAATCAAACTGTTTTAACGATCTCACAGCGATATATATAACAAATCTGGTGTCATAATGTTTTTAATCAAACTCCTCAGAAACAAATTAAATAATTTTTATGATTTCCTAGTATGTCTAAGAACAGTCGTAAGGTATTTTTTATACACAATAGTGATAAGGGTTTCCTGTCAGTTGGTTTAATATAATAGCATAAGTGAACCTACAAATCATCACGAAGGCTTATGAAATGGCGTATGAATTATTTAAAGAACAACCTTTACAAAGGGGAGAATTTAATATAAGATATCTCTTTTATCAAATTGAGCGAAATTTAATTAATCCTTAGAACTTCCGCTGATTAACTTTAACTAAATATTTATTTACAAAGCTCGACTAAGATTTATTTACAAAAGTATCACAGGAAATTTTATATGCTAATATAATACTTTGAATGGAATTTTGTTCTCTTAAAATAAGACTTAATTTTGGTAGATTGCTTAAATATTTTAATTTCTTACAAATAATGATAGGTACCAGTAGGTCAATATTCATTTGAGATTTCGTTAATTCTACATTACATGGAGTTAAGGAGGTTATATATTTTCTTATCTAATAATAGTGACCATAATTAAATTTCTTACTTTTTTAAATTAATGTTTGTACTATTAAAGATTTGCGCATACTAGGTACTTGCAACATATTACATAATGAAATAAGTATATTCGTAATAGCAGTGTAATTGCATACCAAGCAAGTACCAATAAATAGATTAAATCTAATGTTGGTGAGTAAAAAACAAACTGGTATTTGTGTAAAATAATATCATATAAATAGGTATAATATAAACACGGATTGGTTATGGATAGATCAACTACCATAACATAAAAGGTAGGAAGGAGACTTAGAAGTTCAAATATGCGCGAACCTTTATGGCTTTTCTATTTTATACATATGTATTCTTAATTAATTTTTAGTAAACGCGTAGTTAATATCAATAAGAATATCTTATTTTATGAAAGCTAGCCCACATTTTGTTTATATGAAAAAAAAAATATCTTAGATCAATGTAATTTTACAATATATCATGTCACAAGAATGTTTAAGTTTTAACCAATAGAAACACTATTCCTTTTAATGTGAAATATTTATTATATTATTGTTTTAATGTTAGATAATGGTGTGGGAAGACCCGTTACCCCTTTTGGGGTATGGGACAGACGCTATACATCTGTTTCAGTGATTTATTTTCTTCGCAGATCCGTTTCCTTTCATACTGAGTATGTTTTTTCCTTCTTACCTACAGGAAAACGAACCCAAGACTTCTAGATGCCGTCGTTGCCTGCCTCGTTTTTTATAAGTTATTAGACATAAATCTAGTCTGGATAGTTATAGTTATGCCTGTTCATGGTAAGCTATAAAGTTTAATTCCCTATTCCAATAGTAATGGTTAGTAAATTGCATAAAACTAGACACTAAACTTGGTAATAAACGGTTCCAATATTTTATTACGCTTTAAATTTAAAATGCTATTCCTTCGTATCAAAGGGCATAAACATCACACATAGGTTTAGCTGACTGATGAATGATTGAAACGGTCGGGATCTTACTGATCGAGGTTTTCACATAATCTCTAGAGAAACCACTTCTTTTTCTTTGTTAAAGGTAATCAATCACTTGGACAACTGAATAACATCTTAAGACGTTTCTGTCCTTTCATACGTCATATCTTTACTAATAGAAATAACTTAGAAGAAATAATGCGGGGAGATACTCTCAGTTTCAATGTCAGCGTATTGTAATATAACGATCATTTATCAAGAAGGTTCAAAAACTAATGTATTATTCAGGGGAAAAATAAATATCTTATTATTATCGAAATACCAAAGCTTCACGGATTTTGCTAAGGGTTATCTACAAATAAGTTTTTAAAACATAGACAGTAACTTGGCTACAAAAAACAAAAACACGAACAGCAAAACATGGGCTCGCTTTCACTACGATTTCTTAGTAACCCATTCAAACCACGTCGCTTTTATCGAGTAGCCCGTTATTGCTACTCCCGTCTTCTTGTCAAATGTGATAATCCCGAAGTGGCCTTACCGACTCCGCTGACGACCGAGGCGTTGGATCCACTCCAGATAAACCCAAGGACCCACTTCTTCTGACCACCAGCGTCTTAGTCCCGTAATCCGTGACGAAATTGTCATTCCTCGTTGGCGTATTCGCTCGTACTGTCTGGTACCCGCAGCAGGGAGGGTATTTTGAAGTGAGAATCTTTTTGAACGCCTCACGGAATTCCGTGTTAAATATGGAGTATATTATCGGGTTAAAAGCTGAATTCGAGTAGCCGAGCCATGTGAGAATTTTGAATGCAAGATCTGTAACAATGCGTGAAATGTGTTTATTGTTAATGTATTTTAATCACCTTGAAATTCATTGTGATGTTACAATTTGGTTAAATATTGTTTATTTATTGATTTAATCATCACGTAGAGTTATATTTTCAGATTCAAATTGATATATTCTTAGTACTACATACATGGGTTTTATATTTTATCTACTGAATAATTAAACATTGGTAAAAGTAAATAATCTCAATGAAGTTGGTTATACTCGCCTTAACTGATAGTTGATTTAACAAACGAATTATATTTAAAACTCAGTATTTAATGGTGTAACAAACTACTATAATGTCTTAAATTTAAAATTATTATTATCTTTCACATCCAATGCAAAAATACAAAGAATTTTGATAAAAAATAGCGATCATCCAAGAACGAACATAATATCATGTTGCAATGATGTTAATTCATCCGATAAATTGAAAGCAATAGTGGGCACAAAATCTCCAATATTTTTTTCATTATGTCTATATTTATTGTCTATATCTCCAAATATCGTATAATTTTGTGGATATTTCCTATCCCGCTTGACCCAAATACCAACGAAATAATTATAAGAGCGTTTCCCGGAAATGCTAAGGCATTTATCATAAATTTATTTAGCAGGGAATAGCTCATTAGTAATTTTATTAGTTTCTTTGTATTCGAATAAGTGACGCTATTATAATGTGCTAAATTGTTTTTCAATATGGTTTGTGATTAACTCGTCTACAAAAAAAAAATACATATTAACTTGTTTTAAACTAACACACACTTCATACTAATATTATAAAAGTATGTTTGGATGTTTATCCGTAAATTGCGCTGAAACTACTCAACCGATTTTGATTAAATTTGGTATACAGACAGGGTATGAGGTTACTTGGGTGGTAGGATACTTTTCATCCCGATTAAATTTTCCTTTGGGATTAGACAGGAATCCTGATATCAGGGCGGAGCCGGAACAAACGTCTAGTAAAATCTAAAATTAAATATCATTTAGAAATAACTTTTGAGCGTAAATTTAAACTTATATAAAGAATGTAGTAATTTCAATCGTAATATTATAAAATTATTATTTGTTCATCTACTATAATATTTACTCCTTTCAATATATCGAGAATTCATCACAAATATTAAACGTATACATATGTTATGGTCACATAGGGAATGCAATTATTTGAAATAAAATTGATTTAGATTTCTTGAGAAAAATATTTCTCAAGAAATCTAAATCGAAATATAATACACTGCACAGAATTAGATTTATTCTTAGGAAGTTGTAATTAGCACAATAAATGGATGTTTATATATCTCAATTGTTATTTATAATCCAAGGATCTCAATAACATTTTTGACATTTCTCCGACTAGTGGGCGACCATTTTGTGTTCTTCTGTTTATAGATTTAATTGAATAAGAAGAATTAAATGAATAAGAAGTAAGGGAATTATCTATTTTTTTAACAACCATTATCTATTATTTATTAATGACTTACTGTCTCGATGTCCTATAGGGACGCTCTGTGCCCCGAAGGGGACCATTCAAGGTACAAGGCGTGTACCTACAGTGTGTGTGCATTCAATCTTGGACTATGCTGCTTAGTTCCAGTCAAGTCACCCTAGTTTCTATCGCCAATCATTTAGGATTGTATGGGAGAGCCACGCTTCCTTTTCCTTTGTAGATCCCTTTCAGGGCTTATCTGGGCATGCCTTAATATATGTAATATTACAGTTGAAATCGTTTTTTCGTTAGACTGTGTTTTGTTTAGTTAAAATTAAATTCGTTTGTTTCAACAAAAAACGAGTTTTAACGTCTACATAGGATCTTTCTAGTTCCTATTCCTTTTGAGAGTGTGGCTGAATTATCATCATCATCATCATAATAAGGCCCTATTTGCTCCCACTGCAGGGACTCGTTTCTATATTGTACAATAAATTATTATCGTCGTCGTCGAACTTCCGATTCTTGGTCATGATATCAAGAACATTTCTGAATTTCATTTTATTTGTTATCAGTTTGAACGAAATATTTATGCATTTTTTATGTCATAGAGGGAAGTTGAGCTGGTGGTTAGCAGAGGTGCGAATACGCTGCCCCTTTTTAAAGGGGAAAGGGATAAGGAAAGGAGTGGCCAGTGGAAAGAAGGGATGGACTGGGAAGGGCGAAGAAAATGAAACAGTAGCATGCTACTATATCACACCGGTTCTATGGGTTCTATAGGGGTGTAGTACTTCTCCGGTGCGAGCTGGCCCAATTCCAACATAAGTTACGTAAGTGCGTATGTCCCTAAATATTTTTTTTACTTAATTACATTACCTGGTATACACGTCTTGCAAAATGCAGCCACGATGTTCACACAGAAGAAAGGCACCCAGCAAAGCAAGAACACGCCCATGATAATGCCCACCGTGATCGCGGCCTTATGGTCGGACACGTGGTAGGGAGACGAGTGGACGTGCGTGTGGACGCGCGTCCGGACCGACTTGGTCCGGTTGTCCGGCAGCTGGACCGTCCGCGTAACCGCCCGGATGGATTTCACGTGCTTTTGGGCGTAGCAGTATAATCTGCGAAGGAATCCCCATCAGCAAGAAATCTTAGAAATCTTTAGACAACGTGACGTTGGGTTACGTAAGTAAATTCAATAACGCAATAAATATTTACTCATTTTTACTTATGACAGGTGAAATTAATATTTAAAGCGTTTTAACAATATTATTGACAGTTTTTCATCTAAGTCTTTTAAATAATATTAGTGATTATCATATTATGTTGTGTTTAGTTTTGATAGACATTTAGATCTTAAATGAATTAAGATTACAACTGCAATCTTTAACACACATTCATCACAATAATTCGTCTATGATAGATGTAACAAATCTCTCTTAGTCTTTGGAAAAGACAGCGGCAAAATAAGACAGTACGATATTATAATATACGTAGTACGGTATTTTTATTTTTTTTTATATTAGATCAAATTTAATATATATACGTACGGTACGTTAATCCTCACGAAAATATATCTCACATATCGCTATTTAAAATATACCTAATTGTAACGTTTAAATCTGATGATCATTAAGTATTCAAAAAAAGTGAGTCGAAAATCTTATAATGAGGAACACAGAATGGATAAGAGACTTACCGATGCTTATATTTTAAGAGTGCTTATAACTTTGTCTTTACAGGTTTTTGCCTCACTTGAGTGGTATCATCAATGTCTTTATTAGGCTATTAAAATTTAAATATGTTTTATATAAATATAGGTAATTCTTTTTCAAAAATCGATACACATTCAGAATCGAAGATTAAGACCAAATTTAAATGGAATTACATGGGAGGCAAGCTATCAAATAAAAAAGTAATCATAAAAGTCAGTTTACTCAGTAAACACTAATGAGGTAAAAAATATAAATTGACAAACTCCTTTTTTGAAATCGTTTGAAAAGTTCAAGAAAGCATTACTTTTACTTTAAAAATAAAGTGCTTTAAAAATTCGTGTAAATTAAATCTTAGTGAAGTAAAGAGAAATAAGGCGATATCGAGAGATACAAAAGAGAAAAAGTTATTGCTTGATGAAAAGTACATTAATGTATTTCTATAAATTACAGGTTAATATTTTTTTTTATTAAAAGTTCTTGAAGAAGCAGGAGCAAATAAAATAAGTAGTTAATCATTTGAAATAATTTTGTTTGACATTTTTTTTCTACTCTATAAAAAGCTCATTTATAAAGTATTTAATGTTATTAAACTTAAAATTTAAAAAGTTTGTTAAGTAGTTTCTTTAGAATAGATAGGAATTTTATAGAACCCCACAAATAGTTAAAAATAGCATATCAACTCACCTGCAATATATACTGATCATGACGATACATGGCAATATGAAAGATATGCAACTGGACACCACCGCATACGTTGGTGTTAGTACCAGAGCACACGTGGGGTAGCGCGGCGGTCGCTCCGTGGTCACCGTCTCCTCCGGCGGCCGGTGGAGCCCGAGGGATATGGGCAGGAAGCTGACCATGACCGCGAGAAGCCAGATCAGCGCTATCGTTACTATGGCGACCTTGCGAGTCACCCAGCGACCGTATCTGCAACAAGATTATATGGTTGGTTCACGGGTTGTTCTTTGATTGATCTATAATCTCGGGATATATAAAAAGGAAGTCTTATTAGCTGTACCGTTAGTAACCCATGAATTGCTGAAAGGTAAAAGGTTAAACGTTTGATAAATTTACAAAAAATTGAGAAGTAGAAGAGGTTGTTCTCTGTTGCAATGAGGTAATCTCAGAGACTAATGGTTCGAATAAAAACATAATTTTTCTGTTTCGAAGTCGACTAGCCTTCGCCTCGACTTCGCCCGTGGTACCTACATTTATATCACTTGGTATTGGTAATTCAAAAATGCTGGTGTTTGCGAATTTTATTCTAGAGTTTTGGTTTACACACTTGCTAACTTAGAAGTTTTAAAGTTTGTTTGTTTGTCTTTCTTTCACGTGGCAACGAAGTAATTTTCGTATGTTTCTTAACACGCTTTTATTAGCACCTGTGTTTTTGTAATAGCGATTTTCTTAACTGTATTGTATTGTTATTGTGACTGAAGATAGCTAGGAGGCTAGAGAGTGACATATGCTACGTTTTACTGCGGTAATACACGTCAAACCAACTAGAATTTCCTCTGAATATGCAGATGAAGTCGCGATCAGTAAGTCTTATTAAGAAGAAAGATCTTGAATGCAGCCAGCTAGCGAGCATTTTGTTGCGAAAATAAAACTCGAAAGGGAAATATGGAATGGAGACGTAGCAGCCAGTATACAAGTGTATAATCTATGCGTAGCAGTGATAACGTGAACAGAATGCATTTAGTCAGAAACTGATGTTCATATTTACAACACGTAACGTTCTCTTCGATGTACAATAAATCCGTTTGTCGTTTAAATTTTAAATCGTCTTTCATTTATAAACAAGACAACAACCGATTACCTAAATATATGTACGATTCCGTAATGGTTTATTAATATACATATATAATTCATGAAATTATCTATTTGATATATTAATTACAATATTAAGAGTACATTGCATTAGAATAATAATATTCAATAACTGTCTGACATAACGAAAAAAGAATTAAAAAAAAAAAAAATCAGTTGAACTAAGAATTTTCTTCGTTTTTGGGACGGAGGAAAGAAATAGTACGAGTCACTTTTAATACCACATATAAATACGTAATTCACTTCTAATATCACACATAAATATGTGTAAAGTGATTCTAAGAGAGCGATCTATGCACTAAATAATTCTGAATTTAACTACATGATCCACTGATGTCTGATAAATTAATTTGATTAGAGATTTAATTTTATCTTACAAAGCAACTCATTTGAGGTGAATACAATAACAAAATAGAAATTTAGGTCAAACTATTTTCGCTTCTACACAAAATCAATTATGTTCATCAAAATATTTCAATATCTATAGCATCTAATGTTGATTTACGTGGGAATATCTTGCCCAGTAGGTAAGCCCAAAATAAGGAATTATATTATAAGGCACGTACTACTAACCCCCTTGATGTTTCAGCGTGATGGAGGCAAATCAGGTACAATACAGGCAGCCGGACACCGGTAATAACTGATACGTATTTTTCGTTATTTAAGCGATTTAGGGCTACTTTTACGGCATATTATGAAGTTACTGATTTGACTGATGATTTAATTTATCACTTTTTGACTTATATTTCTAAACAAGATGTGTAATTTTAACTAACAGGTAAGCTAAACAGAACTTATCCAGAGGGTGTGAAATATGCTATTACTGGCTGCGCCACGCGGTTTCACCCGCGAAAGTCCGTGTCCCGTAAGAATGTCGGGATAAAAAGTTGCCTATATGTTATTCCAGCTGTCCAGTTGTCTACGTACCAAATTTCATTGCAATTGGTTCAGTAGTTTTTGCGTGAAAGACCAACAAACGCACACATATCCTTTCAAACTTTCGCATTTATAATATTAGTAGGATGGTTAATTTCAAACTGTACTTACCTCAATGGATCCTTAATATGAATGTATCTGTCCAGTGAAATGGCGCACAGGTTGAGGATGGAAGCTGTGGAACACATGACGTCACAGGCTACCCATGTATCGCAGAACTGTTCACCAAACACCCAGTACCTGATAAATGAACATATACATACACCACACATACTGTTTGTTTATTTAATAAATCGCAAATTATTGTAAGGGAGATATCTATTCTTAGTAATAAGTATTCTAGTTAGAAGTTTAGTTTGTAGAACCAGATATTATAATTTTTAATGTGTCTATCGATTTTTTATGTGTTTGGTCGCACTGTGTATTTATTGTAGTGTTATTCCAAATAATGCACTAAAAACGATTGTTCTAGTCCTATTATTACATATAAGCTATTTAACTGTTTTCGTGCAAAGAAATAACACCCAGACTTACCCCAGTAAGTCATTGACACCAGCAAATGTCATAACAGCAGCGGCCACTAACATGTCCGCGATTGCCAGCGATGCCAGAAACAGATTGCCGATCCTTCTCAACCCACGGTCTGTGTAAATCGCTATGCAGACCAGGATGTTGCCAGCCGCACTCACGAATATGAGGAGAGACAGGAAAATGCCTGAAAATAGCATATTGTTTATTTCCTGTGCAAGGAGGAGATATACACGGGACCTTTTTATTAATATCAAACGTTCAAACGTTCAAAAATAAATTACGAATGTTCGACGAAGTTGATAGTATTATGTTATCTGTGGTGGTAGGTTATCTAGGTAAAAAATATAACACGTTATAGTTTTTCAATGTACCCTCAAGCTTAATTGTACGTTTTGATAGATATTGACCATATTATATAAACACTGCGAACCACAGAGTGGTATAATAATATGCTGCGAAGGGCTGGCATCAGGCAGGCTTGTTCGAGACACCGAAGTGTTAATATTAGATTAAAGCTCGTGCGAATTGGGGTTGGAAATATTTAACGAATATTGTGTAAATATCCGGCAAGTGGAAATATTCGTGTTTGGAATGTTTAAGAATCTTTTAAATTTGGAAGTTTAAGTCATTTAAATAAAAGGTAACTGAATAAAGTGGATATATATCGAACTCGATTAATCCCTTTTTCCCTCTTTCCCTTCGTATGACGACACTTGACTATGATTTCGCTAATTATTTTTTTGTAGTTTTGCCACTAACCACCACTGATACGGGTTTATGTAATGGTAATATATTATAATAAAATAAAAATAGTATATACATTCACAGTTCACTTTCACGTAATTTATAACACTTATCACGGAAGATACTGTGAAATTGTTTTAAAATTAAACAATTAAAAGCAACAAATCTATATATATAAAATTCTCGTGTCACAGTTTTCGTTGCCATACTCCTCCGAAACGGCTTGACCGATTCCTCTAAAATTTGGTAAGCATATTGGGTAGGTCTGAGAATCGGCCAACATCTATTTTTTATCCCGATATTCCTACGGGATACGGACTTACGCGGGTGAAACCGCGGGGCGCAGCTAGTTGTATATAAAAACAAGTTCTTGTTGACTCACATATATATTTGAACTTAAAACATAGGATCTTATTATTTCCTTTTAAGTCATTCGCTCCTATCATAACCATATTAAAATTGTACCTAGATTTATTGGCTCATAAAACAATTTGTTATTATTTGTGAATATAAAATGAATTTTATGATAATTTATAGACCACAATCTATTTTACTTCATATGAACATAGCTATGTTATTGAAATAAGAGCTTTATTTGAAAAGACAATATATCTACATTATAATCAATATTCATTATTCAGTGAGACAAATCCCGAACCCTTTTGTTTGTTTGTTTAACTCTAATTCTGAGTCTAGACGCGTAATCTTAATAGTTTAAGACGTATGTGCCTTAGGGATTATGCTAGCACTTATTTATTTATTTGGGATACCTTACTAAACATGGACCCTGAAACATTATTAAGTAAGAGAATTATAAATAGAGTGTAGTTTGATTTACCAGTCGCTAATTAATTTAATTCCTTCCCTTAAAAAACTTAATTTTGGACAATAATGAGTAAACAAAATAATTAAATATAAATCTACACTAAATAAAAAAAAAGAAACAGAAACAGTCAAAATCATCTAAAAAAATCCACATATAAATTTCAAGCTCAAACTCAAACATTTATTTATTCAATTAGACTTATAGAAGCCGTGAGATTTTGAGTCAGACTCACTATATCAGAGTCATCTTTATAATATTTTCCAAGATTAAAATATTCCTCATTCAATTAACGGGATGGAAGCTACTGCAAAGTTCTTGCGACAAATGAATCTGTACTATGTTTGGGGATCTGATTTCAGAACCTTACATAGTAATTTAGAATTTGTAGAAATAACTGGACCAAAGAGGTTAAGCTTTAGCCACGTAATGTTAACTTTGAAATAATTGTTCATATTCTGTTTGTGATAAAGAGAATATGCAGAGGCATGTAAAGTTCAGCTTTGTTAAGGAACCTCCAATAATTTATATAATAATATACTTTTTTTTGGTGGAAATGACTTAAAAATTGACATTACAATTCGATTTCCTTGTAAGTGATATTTTATTGAGATTGTATAATATTTTAATTTACAATAATACATTGTTTTACTATTATTTTTTAATGTTTTATATTGTCTCATTACCAAACTTGCTGCTCACTACGTCTGTGAGTTTGTAGTAATTCATGGCAAATACGAAAAATTTGCATTAGACCAAATAAAATATTATTAATAAAGCATGAATTGAATTAATACAAGTTTATTAAAAATGGTATATGGGGAGTTATAGTGTGTGTGTGTGTGTTAGTTATAGTGGCGGTTGAGACCGTTACCAAATACAAAAATGTGTAGAATGAAGCCGGCAATGAATGAGACAGAAATATACATACAATTTTATATTTTATATATATTCATCTCATTCTTTTGTCGATTTACTGAAGTTTCACTTCTATCGTATGTGAATCACACACATACCTTTTTTTGTGTTAACTATATAAGTAAGCTGACTACCGGACCCTTGTGAAAACAAATTAAAGTTTGTTGCGATATAAACATATTCTACGCAGAATTTTTTCAATCAAAGGACGTATTATTGAGAGACGATATCCTAAAAATTAATACAAAAACGATATGACGATGTTCTGTAAAATAAAGATGAAATTATAGCATTAGCGAAAAAACGGGTATTAATCATTTTTCTCGAGGCTGTCAGATACAGGCTTCCTGTAATCGATAGCCGATAATTACAGCAGCTTTAAGTAAAAACAAATGTAAACAGTGTGAGAATGTGAGAAAATTCATTTACAGATATTGAAAGTGTATTCGGGTATGTACGCTTTATGTTAACAATAGCGGTTCGCCCCGGCTTCGGCCGTGGTACATATATAGACTAAGCCTTCCTCAATAAATGGGCTATCTAACATTGAAAGAGTTATTCAAATCGAACCCGTAGTTCCTGAGATTAGTGCGTTAAACAAACAAACAAAGTCTACAGCTTTATAATATTAGTATAGATTTAATAACTTGACAAAAAAAGGATTTATCTAAGTGTACCTACACCTATACTAACAAATATTATAAATGTGAAAGTGTGTTTATTTATTTGTATCTCTTTCACGTCTGACACAGGCTGCTTCTTACCGTGATGAAATACGGGCGAAGCCGCAGGTAACAGTAATACCTA
Source organism: Zerene cesonia (assembly GCF_012273895.1). NCBI lineage: Eukaryota > Metazoa > Arthropoda > Insecta > Lepidoptera > Pieridae > Zerene > Zerene cesonia. The sequence goes on along the minus strand of NC_052130.1, from coordinate 3,901,445 downwards.
CTCTATAATAGTTTTATATCAACAGTAATTATTATATCGTATAACTGAATGCTTAGATTAGGTTATCTTTTTTTTCTCAAACTCAACCATTAATTTATTTGACTAGACTTTTTGTATTAAACTATAAATTATTAGTTGTATACTAATCGGATATGCGTGAAAAAGCGAAGTTTATTTTATGAACATTTTGATTACGGCTGCCCATGTGAAATGTTAATGAATTATCATTATCAAACCAAGATCATTAATATAGACCAAGAACAAAAAGAAACCTAATTTATATCCCTGTGGAACACCAATGCTAATCGAGATAACGCAAGAACTTTCTTCATTAAAAACAACGGTTTGCGTTATATTCTGAAGGTTTGAAACTATGAGGGTCCGAGCTTAACCTTTAATGCCTTAATAATTGAGTTTCTGCAATAAAATGGAATGTTCTACAATCTACATAGTCAAATGTTTTCGATATTTATAAAATACTAGCTGCGCCCCGCGGTTTCGCGTAAATCCGTATCCCGAAAGAATATCGGGATAAAAAGTTGCCTATATGTTATTCCAGTTGTCCAGCTATCTACGTACCTACCAAATTTAATTGCAACCGGTTTAGTAGTTTTTGTGAGAAAGAGCAACAAACACACACACACACACATCCTTACAAACTTTCGCATTTATAATATTAGTAGGATTCATAAAGCATTGTGTACATAATTTGGTTTACAATCTAATTACTAGCTAATTATATGAAAAAGAATAGCTTTTTAGTTAAATGATATCATTCTCTACGTTTTAATTTCTCATTTATAAAACATTTGAATGCTGTTAAACTAAAAATTAAGTGATATCATTAAAAACAGTAAATAAAAATACAAAGCAGCAATAATTAAATATTGTAACTATTAATAAAAACACTTTACTTTTCTATTGGACAGTCTATAATATAGGGCTTATAATATATGCTATTTAACATCTCGGTTCTATGATAGGAGCGGAGCATCAATCAATATAGTTGAAGAAAAGGAAATTTGAAACATTTGAAACCATACGTTTCGTGGATCAGATAGTTTAGTCAAAGACCCTTTTCCTCCATGATGGGCGTTGATCGCTTAAAACCAGGCGAATCGCCAGCTCGGTACTTACATCAATAATAAATTTAGTAAACTCACCGACAACTAGAATAGAGAGGAGAGTCACCGCGTCCGGATCTTCAGCATCTTCATATTCAACGGTTGTCTCGTTCGACCCTATCGCCGCCTGGGGACAATTATAGTAACTTTGTATGATACAATTTATTAAAACATTATTTAAATTATCTATTTTACTCCTTAACTGATCACGCCGATACATAGAATGATGTAATCATATTAATATTATAAATGTCAAAGTTTGTTTGTTTGGATGTTTGTCCGTCAATCACTGGATTTTAATAAAATTTGATGTAGTCAGCCTGTCTGACTTGGGTGATAGGATGCTTTTAATCCTGATTAAATGATCCCTTGGTATGAAACAGGAATCTTTATATCCAGTCGGAGCCGGGACGACCGTCTAGTATGAAATAACATTAAAAGATACAAAAATTGTACCAGTCTGTTGTTAGAAGATAGGTGGATTAGTAAAGCATAGCCCTGTGTTAGAAAAATTACGACACAACACATATAAGTATGTACATTTATCAGTCCTACACGTAATCTTTTCTCTCCTCGTATAGAGGGTCGATATGAGTGAACTAGCTATGTTATGTATTTATGTTTCATATATATTGTGTTTGTCTAATTGGCTAGTTGGCTAGATTACATAGATATTACTCGCCAAATCCAGAGTGACTTGAATATGAAATGAAATTCTTTATTGCAAAAAAAAGGAAAGAAAAACTGAGCTACTATAAATAAGCAAAAGACGGCCTTATCGCTAGGTAGCGATCTCTACCAGGCAACCCTTAAAGTAAAACAAAAAAAAGAATATATAAAATAGTGGGTGAGCAAAAAATAATAATACGCATTCCACTTGGTATTATGAATCATATTTGCTTTTAACAGCTGTAACCCGCGACGTCACTATCGTGGTACCCAGGTAAAAACTAGCCTATTTGCTAATCCAGACTATAATCTATCTCTGTACCATTTCATACAGATACGATAAGCTGTTTTCGCGTGAAATAATAATAAACTTTCGCATTAATAATATTAGTGGGATATATCGGCCATTTCATAATAAAGAACTCTTTCCACATTTTATTAGGATAATTTTGTACGTAATTAATTTAGGTTAAGATAAATACGCAGGCCGTGGAACGAGACTGAATTTTCCCAACTCAAATATTATAAAGTCACGTGCGAACTTCGCTCGTGTTAAATCCCCGATGTTTGTTCGTCACACAGGTTTTACGATGTGGATATATCACTTTCCTGGTTATTAACATTAAACAATCAAAAGAGATTCGCGGAAAACGTAATGTTTTACTAAATTAAAAAAAAGGTTGATGACTTATAAATAAGTTTTGGCCCTGTGTTATATAGTTGGAAATGTGTGATGTGTATTATACTCAAAGAATTATGTGATTGGGAAATGTATGTGTTATGCTGTAGTTAATTTAAACTTTTACTAATTCGAATGCAAATGCTTGATAACGAACGTGTAATACTTCTAAATTTTGTCTCTTATAAATATTTTACAAACTAAATTTTACATAATAAAAATCACTTTCTAAAATTTCCTTTTTCTGGCGCCTGTAAAAATTTTGCCGTCGCCATTATTCCTGACTGCTACCAGTAAAAATCTGGAGTTGACCAATTATAACGTAGCAACAATGTGAAGAAACTCACAAAGTGAAATTCAATAAAGAAAGTGCTATAAAAATTAAAGCCCATTAAAACTCCATTAAAACTATGAGAGCTGTTCTCTTTATAATGAAATATTACAAAGTAGAAGCGTTCTTTGCGATAGAAACTTATATAATTCATAGTTTCATAATGTTATTAAATCTAGTTATATAATCGTGCACCTTTAATCAAAAATATGTAACAAACATGTTTTTGTAGAAAAGATGCAAAGGTTTACGTTGGAATTTTTCAAACGATAAATAGTTGCCCGGCTATGATAGTGCATATGTGTTTAGTTTTAATAAAATACAATTAACCAGCCTTTGTGGGCTTTAAGAAAATTTTCTGTGCCGTACCAGGCTGTTTAAGAAAAAAGCCTGCCATTGACATTATTCTAAAAATAATATACCACATTAATCTCAAAATCACAAAAATAGTGATAGAAGTTTACAAAAGTTAATAGTCGGAGGCCGGCGTCCTTTTCCTCACCCATCCCAGTCCATTCCTTCTTTCCAGTCGTCAATCCGTTCCTAACCCTTTTCCCATTATAGGCTGGCAGCGTACACGGGAATTCTTTGCGAATGTTCGTGGGCGCTGGTGATCGCTTACCATCAGGCGAACGACCTAAGCTCAGTTGCCCGCTTATAGCAAAAAATGGTGTTATTTTAAACACCATACAATTTTATTTAACATTGAATAGTAGACGTAAGTTATAACTGTGAAAATTTTTATTAGCCATAGCGTAAGTTACAATTTTGATCTGTTAGAAATGTTGAATATAAAATAGGTATTACTTCCAGCAGAAACAAACAAACTTAACGGACGGAGTTAAAACTTTTGCATTAAACTTTTTCCGTTTAACTCAAAGAGAACAAATCAAAACTAATACAGTGACCCTGTTGCTTTTGCTGTGTATAACTGAAAACATAATATATTTTTATATATAAGATGTTAGTTACCATACTCCGCCGAAAAGGCTGGATCGATTCTCATGAATTATTATTTGCATATCGGGTAGGTCTGAGAATCGGCCAACATCTGTTTTTCATACCTCTTAATGATAAGAGTAAGGCAGTCAGCTAGTTCTCTGAAATAACTTTTTCATAAATAATTTTAGGAAATTTCCGCATTCCTTCGTACGTATCGTACGTATCCTATAGCCTTCCACAATAAATGTGCTATCTAACACTGAAAAAAAATTTCAAATCGGACCAGTGGTTCCTGAGATTAGTGCGTTCAAATAAACAAAAAAACGAACTCTTCAGCTTTATAATATTAGTATAGATTTAACATAACTTTCATACCAACATTTAAATTGGAATAATGTGAAATATTGGGTGTACGATTGTTTGTTTGAACGCGCAATTATCAGTAACTAATGGACTGATTTCAAGCAATCTTTGACCGTTGTAAATGTTCGCTGAGCGCTATAAGGCTACATAATATATACCCCGGATGCAGTCGGGAACCGTTAGTAATATAAATCAAGCCTTTTCTTCCAAAAGTGAGCAATAACTCCAATACTAATTCAATACGAATATAAAAAATAAACTCTAAGCATTTTCCAGTGCGTCAAAAGAAAAAAAAACTTCACTAACCTTTGCAAAAAAACTCACACAGACATTTTCACCGCAGTTTTGTATCCACTCGGGTTTATATAAAAGCCGAGGCTTGATCAATGCGACTGAATGAGACCATTTCAATGAATATGTATATCACCTGATTTACAAGTTAACATACTAGCAAAATAATTTAATACACACGATTATACGCTCCATTGCCTGTACAGAGAGGCGATTTTGGTATAAACGCGAGTTAATTCAACAACACCGACTGCTGTTCAGGTATTCGACCGGAAAGATCTCGTAAATGAATGGGCCCAGCTTTGTTTACTTACTGCTCCTGTCATTGTATTATCGTTATTCCAAATATATTTTAAAAGCATGATATTTTCGACTGAATTTTGTTATTTTTTACTGATATATCTTTTATTACAGTAACGGATGAGAATTTATTTTAATGTATAATTTAAAAATCACAAATACTAAACGTAAAAGTGTTGAATAAACATTTAAAAGGGAGAATTTAAATAAAAATGTAATAATATAAAGTTCAATCTTAATTAATATGAAAGTGTAGTTGTTTGTTTATCTTTTCTTCACGTCATAACAGCGGTTTTGTGGTAGTGGATGTGATTTTTGTGTCAAGATATGGTAAGGAGGCTAGAGAATGACATACGCTAGTTTATATCGCGGGAGAATTATTCTTTATATGTCATTTTCTTTTTATATTATGTCATATACAGAAATGGCGTGGTTACTATAATATCATATGTAGACATAGATCGAATTAACATTGTTGTAATATGTAATTATTGGAATATTAATCTATGACCGCATTATGTTATCTATGCTAAAACGATGTGTGGCGTCCTTTAGAACCGAGAACTGTCATCTTTCTCTCTTTAATTAATATCCGAAATATATAACTGGCCAGTATGTGTAATGAATGATACTTTATTGTACACACCAGGAAATAACACAAAGTACAGAATAAAAATACAAATTGCATCTCTTCCAGGCAACCAAAACAAAGAAACAATATGTTTGTGTGCTAAAACATTTAAATGCAGGGGTGGCTCAGTGGTGAGAATCTCGGACTTCGAAATCGATAAGTCGCGGTTCGAGACAGGGCGAGCGCGCAGGAAATAAATTGATTTTTCAATTTATCTGCACATGTGGACAACATCACCACTGCTTTAAACGATGAAGGAACACATCGAGAGGAAACCGGCACGTCCAAGAATCAAAAGTTCGACGACATGTGACATCTGCCAACCCGCACTTGGCCAGCGTGGTGAATTATGGCCTGAACCCTCATAGGAGGCCTGTGTCCCAGCAGTGGGAACATATATGGGCTGATAATGATGATACCTTTTGAATATTCTAAAACATTCATCAAACCGCACTTTTTGCCGGCAAATACGCATTAAAATATCAGAAGATGACAACGAAGCGTACAAAAGTTTCCGAGACAAAAGAACAAATACAGTAACTCGGGGGTCGGAAGCACTTTTCTAACTAATGAGCGACGAAACAGGATGCTTCGTGCTGTAACTCAACAAACTCGCTCCGTAAGTGGAGGTAAATGTACGTACGAAATTACTAAACGATTCTCATATGTGAACCAAGATTTAATCATAGTACATAGTAATTTACAGTATTTTTAATATTAACAATTATCGTATGAAAGATTAACTTTAGTTGTAAAGAAAGTTAGAAAGAAAATATTTTTATTAGCACAACATCTGCCAGAATTTTCATAAATTACATAATTAACTCCTTTGTCATAAAATTGTCTCCATTTCTCTTATACCAAATAGAGAAACTATTTAATCCTGGCGATCCTAATCAGGACAACATTTACCCATGAAATTATTGTATTGTCACCGATCCATAAGTGTATAAAGTCAGTATTAAATCTGTCCGTTTAAAGTGGGTGATAAACGGTTATATGCAAACATACAGGTGAAGCTTAAAAACCTGTAAATAAGGACCGAATACAATGCATTTTTCTATTAATTTTTTATTTAGATTATACTTGATTAGTGAAGTTGCTTGTAACTGTGTTAGTTATTGAAACATTACATTTATATTTTGAAACTCCGCAAACGTTCCAGATGCACTGAATAATATTATCATATAACACACGGTGGGTATTGATCGCTCACTTGGCGTGTGTGACCCATAGGCTGCACGAGAAAAGCGATTGGGAGAATGCTTTAAATAAACTCACCTTCGCTTCGCAAGAACAACCTGAAAACCTAGGGACCAGCATGTTAAAGTAAAAAAGTTAATTTACGAATGTGAATTCATTGGATCCCGCACTAGGCAGTGCCTGTCCTGCAGGACCATAAACGAGTAACATTAATAATTATAAAATATCATAGCGGCGACCATTTCGTGTCTATTATTTAAAAATTCTATAAATAAATACACTTAATATAAAATTTCATGCACATTAAAATTTAACTGAGGAAATTAAATAACATACTCAAAAATAAAATAAAAAAGGTACAAATTGTGATCTGTGATATTCTTATGCAGGTGATGTCAAAACTCCGTTTGAGAGTTGGACGTTTATTGGGCGAATAGACAAGAAATCATGACATATTCTAGTAAGTGTTTATAAGTATCCTATACTAAAATATATATACTTATAACTATCTTATACATTACATTGACTTCAAGCATTCTCCTCTCCCTTTCGAAGCCCGTATCGTCCGAGACTTTCGTAAACCAATGGCGTATATATGGTGTGGTAGGTGTATGGTTTAGAAATACTTAAAACCTCGGAATTGCAACACTTGGTTGTCTTAACTTGGTCTTCTTAACGTTATATTTGAGCCACCTGTGTTCATCCAGGATGAAAACAAATATAACATTTATTCGATGTCACTTTTATATCTATATTTTATTGTAACTTGTATTTGAATGTCATTAATTGTAATTATGTAATGTGTTCAATTGTAATTATGTCATAAGAAATTTACTATTTATAAATTGAAATTAAATGTTATATAATGTAAAAATTTATAGATAATAATTAATGTTATTGGTGTAAAACGGTTTTAATTATATTTATGTAAATAAATAAATAAACTAATGATTCACATGCTTTTATGCTCGAGGAGATAATTTTCAAAACTTAATTATCAAGTACATAATGATTCCTAAACGAATTATTCGTTTCAAATATTCTTACAAAAATGCTAGAAAATATTTCGTTTACATTTACCAGACTCTGCAGAAGGGTATGTAATTTTGAGACATAGCAGTTAAACCCGAGTTTCACCCGCTTGTAGAATCATCTAATCTCTTGTTGAAGTGAGCGCTGCGGCCAACTTTAACCAGTTCAATTGGTTCTAAATTTCATATGAGTATATTAGCTTTGTAGCAATTATATATTATTATGTAGAAGGAAAGGGGAGTCCATACATACAGGTTTATTTTAGATTTTAGTTCTATTGTTATCTTATAATATATTGTATAAAGTAAAAGGGCTTTAAATATTGAGTTCTATTTGTTAAATAATATATGCTCTCTAATGAGCTGAATAATTTGTTAGGTTGAATGTGCTAATCTCAGGAATTACTGGACCGATTTAAAAATCTTTCACTGTTTGATAGCATAATAGTATAATACATACCACGGTCGAAGTCCGGAAAGAATCACGGAAGATAGATTGGTATTTAAAATAACGTTAATTATTTGTATTAATTAACTACTCGTATATTTAATTTCGTAATAATTACATCATACTTGGATTCTATCGATTTACTTTCATTTATTCCACTTTTTTTACACATAAATTCATATCAAATCGACTTTCAATGTGGAATTTACCCAATAATAGGAGGGTATTAACAGATCTATCTCAAAAAACGCCTTGGAATTTCTAATCGTTAAGATATTTTAGCGTTTATATTAGACCTTTCAGATATTTATGTTGTATTGAATAATATTCCACTTCGATTAGGCTACGCTTTCACGGATAAAATTTCGTTTTTTTTTATTATTTAAAATATCATTTAGTCTAAAGCTTTTTTATAATAATTTAATATTTGTATAACTCTTCTTAATAGTAAAAGGAAAAGCTGAAGAATTTGTTTATTTGAAAGCGCTAACCTCAAGAGCTTCTGAACCGATGCCAAAAATTGTTTTACCGTTGAGTATATTTCATATTAAATTATGGTCACATACGAGTGAAGCCGGGGTGGCCGCTTGTACATTACCACGTTGACTGCAGATTCAAAATCTCAATTCATCTGTTACATAAAATATATAGTTGATCAAACCTTAACAACATTGGTTCAAAACAAACGAGCATTGATTCCTTATGCGGTATACATTCAGCATATTAACTTATAAAGACATGATATATGAAATTTCTCACTCAGTAAAGCTAATACATATAGGAAGACATAAATCTCGACATATTAGTCACTTCTAAGGCTTCCGTACGGTGTAAACTTCATACCTGCAGGGGAGATTCGATTAAAATTCTTAGTCTTCAATATGAAAATGTGTTGGAGTTTATGGAATTTATATGTTCCTACATCGAACAAATACTGCAGTTGTTCTAGATAAGTGTCAATCGCATCTCATCTATTCAACAATCATTTACGAGATAACAACGTGAACCAAAATTACAATTGAATAGGTACATTTGAAATTGTCAAAGGGGTTCATGTTTTTGATTAAAATTTACATTTGATTGTACATTTTCTGACTTATTGATTATATTAGAATAGAAAATACAGAGAATACGTGGACCAGTATACGCAGTCAGACTTTAGTTTGGGGGTTTTCAAATCAAAATCAAAATGTTTATTCAGCTACAATATTTTTTTTTTTATGTCTTGCGGGCAACTGAGCTGGTGGTTCGCCTGATGGTAAACGATCACCACCGCCCATGAACATTCGCAAAGGTAGTGCCTCTGCGAATGCGCTGCCCACTTTTAGTGGGTAAGGGAAAAGGAACGAATTCATGATAGGAAAGAAGGAATGGACTGGGACGGGTGAGGAAAAGGAAATAGGCCTCCGGCTCCCCCACTCACCGTACGAAACACAGTGGCATGCCACTATTTCACGCCGGTTTTCTGTGGGGGTGTGGTACTTCCCCGGTGCGAGCTGGCCCAATTCGTGCCGAAGCGTGCTCGACTCCCACAATAAAATTATTTATATATTTAGACTTTATCTAGTCATTGAGAGATCCAATCAAGCATGAAAATACTTGTATTATATGAATAACTGTTACAGACAAAACATTTAATTAAGAAACGTTACGTAGTAATAAATATAAATAAATAAATAAACATGAATAGTTGTTATTCATATTTATTTATTTCTTAAATAGTTAACATTTTTTATTTTAAGCTT